>NC_060191.1:2541113-2548613 GCF_021184085.1 Oncorhynchus gorbuscha
GAGATGCTGTAGGAGCAGGGCAGACTGATAGAGAGGTAGGTGTGAGATGCTGTAGGAGCAGGGCAGACTGATCGAGAGGTAGGTGTGAGATGCTGTAGGAGCAGGGCAGACTGATAGAGAGGTAGGTGTGAGATGCTGTAGGAGCAGGGCAGACTGATAGAGAGGTAGGTGTGAGATGCTGTAGGAGCAGGGCAGACTGATAGGTATTTGTTTAGCAAGCGTGATAACACCACTTTCCTCTGGTATTTGTTTAGCAAGCGTGATAACACCACTTTCGCCAGACACAAGTAAAAACTCCTACGTAAGTGTGGCAGCCTATGTAGTCTACTAACAACAGCTGTATAGTCTAGACTACTATGTACCCTGTCCCTCTGACCACCTGTAGTCTACTAGCAACAACTGATGTATAGTCTAGACTACTATGTCCCTCTGACCACCTGTAGTCTACTAACAACAACAGATGTATAGTCTAGACTACTATGTCCCTCTGACCACCCATAGTCTAGTAACAACAACAGATGTATAGTCTAGACTACTATGTCCCTCTGACCACCTGTAGTCTACTAACAACAACAGATGTATAGTCTAGACTACTATGTACCCTGTCCCTCTGGCCACCTGTAGTCTACTAACAACAACTGATGTATAGTCTAGACTACTATGTCCCTCTGACCACCTGTAGTCTACTAACAACAACAGATGTATATTCTAGACTACTATGTCCCTCTGACCACCTGTAGTCTACTAACAACAACAGATGTATAGTCTAGACTACTATGTCCCTCTGACCACCTGTAGTCTACTAACAACAACAGATGTATATTCTAGACAATTAAGCACCCTGTCCATCTGGCCACCTGTAGTCTACTAACAACAGCTGCATATTCTAGACAACTATGTACCCTGTCCATCTGGCCACCTGTAGTCTACTAACAACAGCTGCATATTCTAGACAACTATGTACCCTGTCCCTCTGACCACCTGTAGTCTACTAACAACAGCTGCATATTCTAGACAACTATGTACCCTGTCCATCTGGCCACCTGTAGTCTACTAACAACAACAGCTGCATATTCTAGACAATTAAGCACCCTGTCCATCTGGCCACCTGTAATCTACTAACAACAACAGCTGCATATTCTAGACAATTAAGCACCCTGTCCATCTGGCCACCTGTAATCTACTAACAACAACAGCTGCATAGTCTAGACTACTATGTACCCTGTCCATCTGGCCACCTGTAATCTACTAACAACAACAGCTGCATAGTCTAGACTACTATGTACCCTGTCCATCTGGCCACCTGTAATCTACTAACAACAACAGATGTATATTCTAGACAATTAAGCACCCTGTCCATCTGGCCACCTGTAATCTACTAACAACAACAGCTGCATAGTCTAGACTACTATGTACCCTGTCCATCTGGCCACCTGTAATCTACTAACAACAACAGCTGCATAGTCTAGACTACTATGTACCCTGTCCATCTGGCCACCTGTAATCTACTAACAACAACAGCTGCATAGTCTAGACAATTAAGCGCCCTGTCCATCTGGCCACCTGTAATCTACTAACAACAACAGCTGCATATTCTAGACAATTAAGCACCCTGTCCATCTGGCCACCTGTAATCTACTAACAACAACAGCTGCATAGTCTAGACAACTATGTACCCTGGCCATCTGGCCACCTGTAATCTACTAACAACAACAGCTGAATATTCTAGACAATTAAGCACCCTGTCCATCTGGCCACCTGTAATCTACTAACAACAACAGCTGCATATTCTAGACAATTAAGCACCCTGTCCATCTGGCCACCTGTAATCTACTAACAACAGCTGCATATTCTAGACTATTAAGCGCCCTGTCCATCTGGCCACCTGTAATCTACTAACAACAACAGCTGCATAGTCTAGACAACTATGTACCCTGTCCATCTGGCCACCTGTAATCTACTAACAACAACAGCTGCATATTCTAGACAATTAAGCACCCTGTCCATCTGGCCACCTGTAATCTACTAACAACAACAGCTGCATATTCTAGACAATTAAGCACCCTGTCCATCTGGCCACCTGTAATCTACTAACAACAACAGATGTATAGTCTAGACAACTATGTACCCTGTCCCTCTGACCACCTGTAGTCTACTAACAACAGCTGCATATTCTAGACAACTATGTACCCTGTCCATCTGGCCACCTGTAGTCTACTAACAACAACAGCTGCATATTCTAGACAATTAAGCACCCTGTCCATCTGGCCACCTGTAGTCTACTAACAACAACAGCTGCATAGTCTAGACAACTATGTACCCTGTCCATCTGGCCACCTGTAATCTACTAACAACAACAGCTGCATATTCTAGACAATTAAGCGCCCTGTCCATCTGGCCACCTGTAATCTACTAACAACAACAGCTGCATATTCTAGACAATTAAGCACCCTGTCCATCTGGCCACCTGTAATCTACTAACAACAACAGCTGCATAGTCTAGACTACTATGTACCCTGTCCATCTGGCCACCTGTAATCTACTAACAACAACAGCTGCATAGTCTAGACTACTATGTACCCAGTCCATCTGGCCACCTGTAATCTACTAACAACAACAGATGTATATTCTAGACAATTAAGCACCTTGTCCATCTGGCCACCTGTAATCTACTAACAACAACAGCTGCATATTCTAGACAATTAAGCACCCTGTCCATCTGGCCACCTGTAATCTACTAACAACAACAGATGTATAGTCTAGACAACTATGTACCCTGTCCCTCTGACCACCTGTAGTCTACTAACAACAGCTGCATATTCTAGACAACTATGTACCCTGTCCATCTGGCCACCTGTAGTCTACTAACAACAACAGCTGCATATTCTAGACAATTAAGCACCCTGTCCATCTGGCCACCTGTAGTCTACTAACAACAGCTGCATATTCTAGACAACTATGTACCCTGTCCATCTGGCCACCTGTAGTCTACTAACAACAGCTGCATATTCTAGACAACTATGTACCCTGTCCATCTGGCCACCTGTAGTCTACTAACAACAGCTGCATATTCTAGACAACTATGTACCCTGTCCCTCTGACCACCTGTAGTCTACTAACAACAGCTGCATATTCTAGACAACTATGTATCCTGTCCATCTGGCCACCTGTAATCTACTAACAACAACAGCTGCATATTCTAGACAATTAAGCACCCTGTCCATCTGGCCACCTGTAATCTACTAACAACATCAGCTGCATAGTCTAGACAACTATGTACCCTGTCCATCTGGCCACCTGTAATCTACTAACAACAACAGATGTATATTCTAGACAATTAAGCACCCTGTCCATCTGGCCACCTGTAATCTACTAACAACAACAGCTGCATAGTCTAGACTACTATGTACCCTGTCCATCTGGCCACCTGTAATCTACTAACAACAACAGCTGCATAGTCTAGACTACTATGTACCCTGTCCACCTGGCCACCTGTAATCTACTAACAACAACAGCTGCATAGTCTAGACAATTAAGCGCCCTGTCCATCTGGCCACCTGTAATCTACTAACAACAACAGCTGCATATTCTAGACAATTAAGCACCCTGTCCATCTGGCCACCTGTAATCTACTAACAACAACAGCTGCATAGTCTAGACAACTATGTACCCTGGCCATCTGGCCACCTGTAATCTACTAACAACAACAGCTGAATATTCTAGACAATTAAGCACCCTGTCCATCTGGCCACCTGTAATCTACTAACAACAGCTGCATATTCTAGACTATTAAGCGCCCTGTCCATCTGGCCACCTGTAATCTACTAACAACAACAGCTGCATAGTCTAGACAACTATGTACCCTGTCCATCTGGCCACCTGTAATATACTAACAACAACAGCTGCATATTCTAGACAATTAAGCACCCTGTCCATCTGGCCACCTGTAATCTACTAACAACAACAGCTGCATATTCTAGACAATTAAGCACCCTGTCCATCTGGCCACCTGTAATCTACTAACAACAACAGATGTATAGTCTAGACAACTATGTACCCTGTCCCTCTGACCACCTGTAGTCTACTAACAACAGCTGCATATTCTAGACAACTATGTACCCTGTCCATCTGGCCACCTGTAGTCTACTAACAACAACAGCTGCATATTCTAGACAATTAAGCACCCTGTCCATCTGGCCACCTGTAGTCTACTAACAACAACAGCTGCATAGTCTAGACAACTATGTACCCTGTCCATCTGGCCACCTGTAATCTACTAACAACAACAGCTGCATATTCTAGACAATTAAGCACCCTGTCCATCTGGCCACCTGTAATCTACTAACAACAACAGCTGCATATTCTAGACAATTAAGCACCCTGTCCATCTGGCCACCTGTAATCTACTAACAACAACAGCTGCATAGTCTAGACTACTATGTACCCTGTCCATCTGGCCACCTGTAATCTACTAACAACAACAGCTGCATAGTCTAGACTACTATGTACCCAGTCCATCTGGCCACCTGTAATCTACTAACAACAACAGATGTATATTCTAGACAATTAAGCACCTTGTCCATCTGGCCACCTGTAATCTACTAACAACAACAGCTGCATAGTCTAGACTACTATATATCCTGTCCATCTGGCCACCTGTAATCTACTAACAACAACAGCTGCATAGTCTAGACAATTAAGCGCCCTGTCCATCTGGCCACCTGTAATCTACTAACAACAGCTGCATATTCTAGACTATTAAGCGCCCTGTCCATCTGGCCACCTGTAATCTACTAACAACAACAGCTGCATAGTCTAGACAACTATGTACCCTGTCCATCTGGCCACCTGTAATCTACTAACAACAACAGCTGCATATTCTAGACAATTAAGCACCCTGTCCATCTGGCCACCTGTAATCTACTAACAACATCAGCTGCATAGTCTAGACAACTATGTACCCTGTCCATCTGGCCACCTGTAATCTACTAACAACAACAGCTGCATATTCTAGACAATTAAGCACCCTGTCCATCTGGCCACCTGTAATCTACTAACAACAACAGCTGCATATTCTAGACAATTAAGCACCCTGTCCATCTGGCCACCTGTAATCTACTAACAACAACAGCTGCATATTCTAGACAATTAAGCACCCTGTCCATCTGGCCACCTGTAATCTACTAACAACAACAGCTGCATAGTCTAGACAACTATGTACCCTGTCCATCTGGCCACCTGTAGTCTACTAACAACAGCTGCATATTCTAGACAACTATGTACCCTGTCCATCTGGCCACCTGTAGTCTACTAACAACAGCTGCATATTCTAGACAACTATGTACCCTGTCCATCTGGCCACCTGTAGTCTACTAACAACAGCTGCATATTCTAGACAACTATGTACCATGTCCCTCTGACCACCTGTAGTCTACTAACAACAGCTGCATATTCTAGACAACTATGTACCCTGTCCATCTGGCCACCTGTAGTCTACTAACAACAACAGCTGCATATTCTAGACAATTAAGCACCCTGTCCATCTGGCCACCTGTAATCTACTAACAACAACAGCTGCATATTCTAGACAATTAAGCACCCTGTCCATCTGGCCACCTGTAATCTACTAACAACAACATCTGCATATTCTAGACAATTAAGCACCCTGTCCATCTGGCCACCTGTAATCTACTAACAACAACAGCTGCATATTCTAGACAATTAAGCACCCTGTCCATCTGGCCACCTGTAATCTACTAACAACAACAGCTGCATATAATCTACTAACAACAACAGCTGCATAGTCTAGACAATTAAGCACCCTGTCCATCTGACCACCTGTAATCTACTAACAACAACAGCTGCATAGTCTAGACTACTATGTACCCTGTCCATCTGACCACCTGTAATCTACTAACAACAACAGCTGCATATTCTAGACAATTAAGCACCCTGTCCATCTGGCCTCCTGTAATCTACTAACAACAACAGCTGCATAGTCTAGACTATTAAGCACCCTGTCCATCTGACCGCCTGTAATCTACTAACAACAACAGATGTATAGTCTAGACTATTAAGCACCCTGTCCATCTGGCCACCTGTAATCTACTAACAACAACAGCTGCATATAATCTACTAACAACAACAGCTGCATAGTCTAGACAATTAAGCACCCTGTCCATCTGACCACCTGTAATCTACTAACAACAACAGCTGCATAGTCTAGACTACTATGTGCCCTGTCCATCTGACCACCTGTAATCTACTAACAACAACAGCTGCATATTCTCGACAATTAAGCACCCTGTCCATCTGGCCACCTGTAATCTACTAACAACAACAGCTGCATATAATCTACTAACAACAACAGCTGCATAGTCTAGACAATTAAGCACCCTGTCCATCTGACCACCTGTAATCTACTAACAACAACAGCTGCATAGTCTAGACTACTATGTACCCTGTCCATCTGACCACCTGTAATCTACTAACAACAACAGCTGCATATTCTAGACAATTAAGCACCCTGTCCATCTGGCCACCTGTAATCTACTAACAACAACAGCTGCATAGTCTAGACTATTAAGCACCCTGTCCATCTGACCGCCTGTAATCTACTAACAACAACAGATGTATAGTCTAGACTATTAAGGCCCCTGTCCCTCTGACCAGGGTAAATGAAGCGATAACGTTTTGTATTTATAACTCATTTGTTTGTGAGAAAATATAAATGGGATCAAATTTGGTTTATATTCAAAATTTGGGCGAACTAGACTATCTAGACTTTTTATATTCAAAATGATTATTTATTTACTTAGGCAATTTAGTTAAGAACAAATTCTTATTTTAAATGACGGCCTTGGAACAATTGGTTAACTGCCTTGTTCAGGGGCAGAATGACAGATGTTTACCTTGTCAGCTCGGGGGTTTCACCTGGTTCGGTCAGCAGATCAGGAAAAACTACGGGCCCCAGAATGTATTTTTTGTGACACCACTCTGGGACCTGAGGTGCCACCTCGGGATAGGAGATTGACAACTCAAATCAAATCGTATTGGTAACATACATGTATTTAACAGATGTTATTGTGGGTGTAGTGAAATTCTTGTGTTCCTAGCTCCAACAGTGCAGTAGTACCTGCAACAGTGCAGTAGTACCTGCAACAGTGCAGTAGTCACTCAAACTGAGAGACACATAGTTAAAGCTGCAATATGTAACTTTTTGGGAGACCCGAACAACTTTGCATATGTTATAGATCTGTCATTCTCATTGGAAGCAAGTCTAAGAAGCTGTAGATCTGTTCTATCTGCTCTATTTCTATGTTTTCCTTTCTTAAGTGTTGTTTTTGCATCTTTTACTTCTCTTAATCAGACAGCTAATAGTCTTGTCTTGTGGAGGACAAGAGGGAGGCTCTGGTGTCTGTTGATAGTGATGGACAAGGCTAGCTGTGCTCCCCTCTTTGCACATCAGATATTTAAAGCTGGGATTGACACCTGCCAGAC
>NC_060191.1:2551113-2588613 GCF_021184085.1 Oncorhynchus gorbuscha
GTCTCTATGTCTGTCTCTCTCTCTCTGTCTCTCTCTCTCGATGTCTGTCTCTCTCTCTCTGTCTCTCTCTCTCTGTCTCTCTCTCTCGATGTCTGACTCTCTCGCTCTCTCTATGTCTTTCTCTCTGTCTCTATGTCTGTCTCTCTCTCTCTGTCTGTCTCTCTCTCTCTGTCTCTCTCTCTCTCTCTGTCTCTCTCTCTCTCTCTCTCTCTCTGTCTCTCTCTCTGTCTCTCTCTCTCTCTCTCTGTCTCTCTGTCTCTCTCTCTCTCTGTCTCTCTCTCTCTGTCTGACTCTCTCGATGTCTGACTCTCTTTCTCTATGTCTCTATGTCTGTCTCTATGTCTGTCTCTCTCTCTCTGTCTCTCTCTCTGTCTCTCTCTCTGTCTCTCTCTCTGTCTCTCTCTCTCTCTCTCTCTCTCTCTCTCTCTCTCTCTCTCTCTCTCTGTCTCTCTCTCTCTCTCGATGTCTGACTCTCTCGCTCTCTCTATGTCTTTCTCTCTGTCTCTGTCTGTCTCTCTCTCTTTCTTACTAATATTGTACCTACACAGTATGCCTTCAGGGCTTTACGTCCCAGGTCTGACTGTCCTGTTTCATCTCTACTCCTCTCCTGTCCTCTCCTCTCCTCTAATGGTGTAAAGGAATTATGTTTGACAGACAGACACCTACGTCTCTAGTGGCCGACAGGGAGAGGAGAGACATTGTGAAATGTAGTTACTAAACTGACAGAGACCAGGCAACAGTAGAAACCTTGTAAACCACGAGACTTGAATTAAACCACCACTTTATTGGCAGAACAAATCGCTGTGGATGTTCTTTCTGCTAATTCATATTCTATTACCCATCACCCTGAAAGATAATGGCTGTTCTTTCTGCTAATTCATATTCTATTACCCATCACCCTGAAAGATAATGGCTGTTCTTTCTGCTGATTCATATTGTATTACCCATCACCCTGAAAGATAATGGCTGTTCTTTCTGCTGATTCATATTGTATTACCCATCACCCTGAAAGATAATGGATGTTCTTTCTGCTGATTCATATTGTATTACCCATCACCCTGAAAGATAATGGATGTTCTTTCTGCTGATTCATATTGTATTACCCATCACCCTGAAAGATAATGGATGTTCTTTCTGCTGATTCATATTGTATTACCCATCACCCTGAAAGATAATGGATGTTCTTTCTGCTGATTCATATTGTATTACCCATCACCCTGAAAGATAATGGATGTGTGATGATTATGATGATCATTAAACTGAAACATTTTGTTCAACAATAGATAGTAGATAGATTTCCTCCTAGAGCCAGTTCTACTATAGACTCCAGTAGCCTCTTCCCTCTCCGAGGCCTGATCTGGTAAAGGAGTTATATAAAGAATCCCACTGAATTCTCGTATCTGTTCAGATAAACAGGTGGTGGATTTAACAGCCAGGTCTCCCGTGATACAAGTCAGTATTCAACGTCCATCCATGTCTACGGACATCAGGAGATGACGTGGAAACTGGACACCAGGGGCTACAGTGAGCGCTGTTACATTCAAATAGGTTTCCGTTTGCTAGGACGTTGTGTAGCATCTGCCTCTATTTGAAAAGGTTACAAGTTTGAATCCAGCGATAGAAAGTTATTTAAAATTGTTGTTGTTTTAAGCCTATACCAAACCTTAACCCTTACCTTAACCATTCAGTTAATACCTTAACCATTCATTAATGCCTAACCTTAACCCTTACCTTAACCATTCATTAATGCCTAACCTTAACCCTTACCTTAACCATTCAGAGTTAATGTCTAACCTTAAACACATTGAAATTTGACATTTGGAACGACTTCAACATTTGACCTTTGAGAAACATGGATGAACAACATATTCTGACCTGGCTGCTATAAGAGTTGACAGACACAGAGGATTTAAAGCAGTTGTTGCTGCAGTGGGATAAATCAGGGTCACACAGAGTGTTTCTAGGTAGTCTTAAACACATCTACTGTGAAACAAAAGTATATACCTCACACACATGGTTATGGGCTTAAAGAAATAAGACACCTGTACCATGTCAGATATAGAGTTTATAGTTTGCATCTCAATATTACACTTTATATACATCACAGAGACTGAAATATAACAAAACCGTTTGACATAGACACACCGAATTTTGATCATTAATTACGAAATTATGAAAAATATGAATAACATTCCACCCATAAGGCCACTGGGTAATTTAACTGCAGGAAAGGGCTACATCTTTGTGGAGAACCAATAGTGTTTTTCTAGTCAGAGTAAGACACACACACACCCTGAGGAAGTGGTCCTGTCTGAAAAAGCTAGATCGTGTGTGTGTGTGTGTGTGTGTGTGTGTGTGTGTGTGTGTGTGTGTGTGTGTGTGTGTGTGTGTGTGTGTGTGTGTGTGTGTGTGTGTGTGTGTGTGTTAGACATACAGATGTGCTGATGACAGAAAATAGGAGACACAGCTGTTGAGGGAACTGTGGTGTTTTGCTTGGAATACTGATGCTATCACACAGGTGGCTAGTGGCACCTTGATTGGGGAGGATGGGCTCATAGTAATGGCTGTAATTAAATCAGTGGTATGGTATCAAATACATCAAACACGTGTTTTCCTTGTAATGAGCCATCCTACCCTCGCCAGCCTCCTAGTATTCTGCACTGTAGGCACTTCAAGTAAGCTACTACTCATCTGTAAGTAATCCTACATGGATACAAGAGGCATATATCATACTTCATTGTTATAGAATTAGTTATTCACTTGAAGTAAAGTGGGTTGTGAGATTAAATGACTATAAGCAGCAGACAGATTTATTCATCAGGAATGTGTGTATGTTTCAGGTTTTGTGATCTATATTACATTTTCTATGTGTCAGATATTGTTAGGCCCATCATAAGCCCAGGTTTAATATATATTTCCAGTGTTGTCTAGTGGCCGTCTTTGGTGATGAATTTGACCAGATCTGCAAACTCCATCATATCGAGCTTGTTATCTCCATTTCCATCATAAGCCACAATGAACTCCTCCAGCAGCTGATCATTCAGCGCCTACAGAGAGAGAGAGAGAGAGAGAGAGAGAGAGAGAGAGAGAGAGAGAGAGAGAGAGAGAGAGAGAGAGAGAGAGAGAGAGAGAGAGAGAGAGAGAGAGAGAGAGAGAGAGAGAGAGAGAGAGAGAGAGAGAGAGAGAGAGAGAGAGAGAGTTTAGGATTCTGCCCTCTCAGTTCAGTACACGCACACGCACACACACACCTGGACCTGGCTGAACTCATTGGAGAGGAGGCTGCGGAGCTGCTCGGTGGTGAGGGATTCTCCATCTGAGCTGTAGCTGAGGAACAGAGCTCTCGTCATGGGCCTGCTGGAACCCTGTGGAGTGGCTGGAGGGAGAGGGAGATAGAAGAGGGAAGGGGATGAGACACTTATTGCTCTTAGGAATGTCCTTCCTCCCATCCAGCAAAGACAAACACAAAGAAAATTGTGTTAAATAAGGATACTATTTTGACTGCTCACTTTTCTCAGTTTGGGCCATGGAGACAAGACAAAGAGCCAGCACTGCCCCCAAGTGGCGGAGAAATGCCATTGCAGTAACCTGTAAAAGGCAATATAAGATATTAAAAATGGGCCATTGTATTTATTTATTTTTTATATCACCTTTATTTAACCAGGTAGGCCAGTTGAGAACAAGTTCTCATTTACAACTGCAACCTGGCCAAGATAAAGCATAAAGCAGTGCAACACAAACAACAACACAGAGCTACACATGGAATAAACAAACATACAATCAATAACACAATAGAAAAGAAATTCTATATACAGTGTGTGCAAATGGCGTGAGGAGGTAAGGCAATAAATAGGCCATAGTAGCAAAGTAATTACAATTTAGCAAATTAACACTGGAGTGATAGATGAGCAGATGATGATGTGCAAGTAGAGATACCGGTGTGCAATAGAGCAGAAAAGTAAATAAAAACAATATGGGGATGAGGTAGGTAGATTGGGTGGGCTATTTACAGATGGACTATGTACAGGTGCAGTGATCGGTTAGCTGCTAAGATAGCTGATGTTTAAAGTTAGTGAGGGAAATATAAGTCTCCAGCTTCAATGATTCTTGCCATTTGTTCCAGTCACTGGCAGCAGAGAACTGGAAGGAAAGGTGGCCAAAGTAGGTGTTGGCTTTGGGTATGATCAGTGAGATATACCTACTGGAGCGCGTGCTACGGGTGGGTGTTGTTATGGTGACCAGTGAGATATACCTACTGGAGCGCGTGCTACGGGTGGGTGTTGTTATGGTGACCAGTGAGATATACCTGCTGGAGCGCGTGCTACGGGTGGGTGTTGTTATGGTGACCAGTGAAATATACCTGCTGGAGCGCGTGCTACGGGTGGGTGTTGTTATGGTGACCAGTGAGATATACCTACTGGAGCGTGTGCTACGGGTGGGTGTTGTTATGGTGACCAGTGAAATATACCTACTGGAGCGCGTGCTACGGGTGGGTGTTGTTATGGTGACCAGTGAGATATACCTACTGGAGCGCGTGCTACGGGTGGGTGTTGTTATGGTGACCAGTGAGATATACCTACTGGAGCGTGTGCTACGGGTGGGTGTTGTTATGGTGACCAGTGAAATATACCTACTGGAGCGCGTGCTACGGGTGGGTGTTGTTATGGTGACCAGTGAGATATACCTGCTGGAGCGCGTGCTACGGGTGGGTGTTATCGTGACCAGTGAGCTGAGATAAGGTGAAACCTTACCTAGCATAGACTTATAGATGACCTCGAGCCAGTGGGTCTGGCGATGAATATGTAGCGAGGGCCAGCCGACTAGAGCATACAGGTCGCAGTGGTGGGTGGTATAAGGTGCTTTAGTAACAAAACGGAAGGCACTGTGATAAACTGCATCCAGTTTGCTGAGTAGAGTATTGGAAGCTATTTTGTAGATGACATCGCCGAAGTGGAGAATCGGTAGGATAGTCAGTTTTACTAGGGTAAGTTTGGCTGTGTGAGTGAAGGAGGCTTTGTTGCGAAATAGGAAGCCGATTCCAGAGTTGATTTTGGATTGGAGATGTTTAATATGAGTCTGGAAGGAGAGTTAACAGTCTAGCCAGACACCTAGGTATTTGTAGTTGTACACATATTCTAGGTCAGAACCGTCCAGGGTAGTGATGCTAGTCGGGCGGGCATGGTCTGAAGTTGGACATGGTTGTCTATGAAACTTCATTGTTAGAAATGTGTGCAAAGTTGAACATGAAAGGGCAAGATATTTGATGAAAAGATAGACTGAGATCACACCACCAAATATTACTCACTCAGACACACAGGTACCTACATACCTAAAATATTTGTTAAACCTCACATAAGATATAAAGCTCTTTGACAGAAATACTGTCGTTTGTTTTGCTGTTCCTCTTTTTCCTCTGTCTGTTTTACAGATTAAACCTGTTCTGTCACTTCAAAGCAAAGTGTTGGTATTCACCTGGCTGGTATTCACCTGGCTGGTGTTCACCTGGCTGGTGTTCACCTGTCTGGTATTTACCTGGCTAGTGTTCACCTGGCTGGTCTTCACCTGTCTGGTATTTACCTGGCTAGTGTTCACCTGGCTGGTGTTCACCTGTCTGGTATTTACCTGGCTGGTGTTCACCTGGCTGGTGTTCACCTGTCTGGTATTTACCTGGCTGGTGTTCACCTGGCTGGTCTTCACCTGTCTGGTATTTACCTGGCTGGTGTTCACCTGGCTGGTGTTCACCTGTCTGGTATTTACCTGGCTAGTGTTCACCTGGCTGGTCTTCACCTGTCTGGTGTTCACCTGGCTGGTGTTCACCTGTCTGGTATTTACCTGGCTAGTGTTCACCTGGCTGGTGTTCACCTGGCTGGTATTTACCTGGCTGGTGTTCACCTGGCTGGTGTTGACCTGGCTGGTATTCACCTGGCTGGTGTTGACCTGGCTGGTATTCACCTGGCTGGTATTCACCTGGCTAGTGTTCACCTGGCTGGTCTTCACCTGTCTGGTATTTACCTGGCTAGTGTTCACCTGGCTGGTGTTCACCTGGCTGGTGTTCACCTGGCTGGTATTTACCTGGCTGGTGTTCACCTGGCTGGTCTTCACCTGTCTGGTATTTACCTGGCTAGTGTTCACCTGGCTGGTGTTCACCTGGCTGGTGTTCACCTGGCTGGTATTTACCTGGCTGGTGTTGACCTGGCTGGTATTCACCTGGCTGGTGTTGACCTGGCTGGTATTTACCTGTCTGGTATTTACCTGGCTGGTATTTACCTGGCTGGTGTTCACCTGGCTGGTGTTTACCTGTCTGGTATTTACCTGGCTGGTGTTCACCTGGCTGGTGTTCACCTGTCTGGTATTCACCTGGCTGGTGTTCACCTGGCTGGTGTTCACCTGTCTGGTATTTACCTGGCTGGTGTACACCTGGCTGGTGTTCACCTGTCTGGTATTTACCTGGCTGGTATTTACCTGGCTGGTGTTCACCTGGCTGGTGTTCACCTGTCTGGTATTTACCTGGCTGGTGTTCACCTGGCTGGTGTTCACCTGTCTGGTATTCACCTGGCTGGTATTTACCTGGTTGGTGTTCACCTGGCTGGTGTTCACCTGTCTGGTATTCACCTGGCTGGTATTTACCTGGTTGGTGTTCACCTGGCTGGTGTTCACCTGTCTGGTATTTACCTGGCTGGTGTTCACCTGGCTGGTGTTCACCTGGCTGGTGTTCACCTGTCTGGTATTCACCTGGCTGGTATTTACCTGGTTGGTGTTCACCTGGCTGGTGTTCACCTGTCTGGTATTCACCTGGCTGGTATTTACCTGGTTGGTGTTCACCTGGCTGGTGTTCACCTGTCTGGTATTTACCTGGCTGGTGTTCACCTGGCTGGTGTTCACCTGTCTGGTATTCACCTGTCTGGTATTTACCTGGCTGGTGTTCACCTGGCTGGTGTTCACCTGTCTGTTATTTACCTGGCTGGTGTTCACCTGGTTGGTGTTCACCTGGCTGGTATTTACCTGGTTGGTGTTCACCTGGCTGGTGTTCACCTGTCTGGTATTCACCTGGCTGGTATTTACCTGGCTGGTGTTCACCTGGCTGGTGTTCACCTGTCTGGTATTCACCTGGCTGGTATTTACCTGGTTGGTGTTCACCTGGCTGGTGTTCACCTGTCTGGTATTCACCTGGCTGGTATTTACCTGGTTGGTATTCACCTGGCTGGTATTTACCTGGCTGGTGTTCACCTGGCTGGTGTTCACCTGTCTGGTATTCACCTGTCTGGTATTCACCTGGCTGGTATTTACCTGGTTGGTGTTCACCTGGCTGGTGTTCACCTGGCTGGTATTTACCTGGTTGGTGTTCACCTGGCTGGTGTTCACCTGTCTGGTATTTACCTGGCTGGTGTTCACCTGGCTGGTGTTCACCTGTCTGGTATTCACCTGTCTGGTATTCACCTGTCTGGTATTCACCTGTCTGGTATTTACCTGGCTGGTGTTCACCTGGATGGTATTCACCTGGCTGCCGCTCTGCTGATAAATTCCTATCACAAACCACCTCTTCCTCCTCTCTTCCTCCTTCTCCTCCATTTAAATTAAAATTCAATTCAACTTGAGTTATCTCATCTCAGGGGCCATCAAGAAAGGCAATTTATGTTTGAACTATTCACTCACCATGCCAACTATATGCTTAAATAAACCTTTCTCTGTGAATGAGATACTTTTCTGACTGAGTGATTATTATGATGTTACTCAGTGATTATTATGATGTTACTCAGGGATTATTATGATGTGATTATTATGATGTTACTCAGTGATTATTATGATGTTACTCAGTGATTATTATGATGTTACTCAGTGATTATTATGATGTTACTCAGTGATTATTATGGTGTTACTCAGTGATTATTATGGTGTTACTCAGTGATTATTATGATGTTACTCAGTGATTATTATGGTGTTACTCAGTGATTATTATGATGTGATTATTATGATGTTACTCAGTGATTATTATGGTGTTACTCAGTGATTATTATGATGTTACTCAGTGATTATTATGATGTTACTCAGTGATTATTATGATGTTACTCAGTGATTATTATGGTGTTACTCAGTGATTATTATGATGTTACTCAGTGATTATTATGGTGTTACTCAGTGATTATTATGATGTTACTCAGTGATTATTATGGTGTTACTCAGTGATTATTATGATGTTACTCAGTGATTATTATGGTGTTACTCAGTGATTATTATGATGTTACTCAGTGATTATTATGGTGTTACTCAGTGATTATTATGGTGTTACTCAGTGATTATTATGGTGTTACTCAGTGATTATTATGATGTTACTCAGGGATTATTATGATGTGATTATTATGGTGTTACTCAGTGATTATTATGGTGTTACTCAGTGATTATTATGGTGTTACTCAGTGATTATTATGATGTTACTCAGTGATTATTATGGTGTTACTCAGTGATTATTATGGTGTTACTCAGTGATTATTATGATGTGATTATTATGATGTTACTCAGTGATTATTATGGTGTTACTCAGTGATTATTATGATGTTACTCAGTGATTATTATGATGTTACTCAGTGATTATTATGGTGTTACTCAGTGATTATTATGATGTTACTCAGTGATTATTATGATGTTACTCAGTGATTATTATGGTGTTACTCAGTGATTATTATGGTGTTACTCAGTGATTATTATGGTGTTACTCAGTGATTATTATGATGTTACTCAGTGATTATTATGGTGTTACTCAGTGATTATTATGATGTTACTCAGTGATTATTATGGTGTTACTCAGTGATTATTATGGTGTTACTCAGTGATTATTATGATGTTACTCAGTGATTATTATGATGTTACTCAGGGATTATTATGATGTGATTATTATGATGTTACTCAGTGATTATTATGATGTTACTCAGTGATTATTATGATGTTACTCAGTGATTATTATGATGTTACTCAGTGATTATTATGGTGTTACTCAGTGATTATTATGATGTTACTCAGTGATTATTATGATGTGATTATTATGATGTGATTATTATGATGTGATTATTATGATGTTACTCAGTGATTATTATGGTGTTACTCAGTGATTATTATGATGTGATTATTATGATGTGATTATTATGATGTGATTATTATGATGTGATTATTATGATGTTACTCAGTGATTATTATGGTGTTACTCAGTGATTATTATGATGTGATTATTATGATGTGATTATTATGATGTTACTCAGTGATTATTATGGTGTTACTCAGTGATTATTATGATGTGATTATTATGATGTTACTCAGGGATTATTATGATGTGATTATTATGATGTGATTATTATGATGTGATTATTATGATGTGATTATTATGATGTTACTCAGTGATTATTATGATGTTACTCAGTGATTATTATGATGTTACTCAGTGATTATTATGATGTTACTCAGTGATTATTATGATGTTACTCAGTGATTATTATGATGTGATTATTATGATGTTACTCAGTGATTATTATGGTGTTACTCAGTGATTATTATGGTGTTACTCAGTGATTATTATGATGTTACTCAGTGATTATTATGATGTTACTCAGTGATTATTATGATGTTACTCAGTGATTATTATGATGTTACTCAGTGATTATTATGATGTTACTCAGTGATTATTATGATGTTACTCAGTGATTATTATGATGTTACTCAGTGATTATTATGATGTTACTCAGTGATTATTATGGTGTTACTCAGTGATTATTATGATGTTACTCAGTGATTATTATGATGTTACTCAGTGATTATTATGATGTTACTCAGTGATTATTATGATGTTACTCAGTGATTATTATGATGTTACTCAGTGATTATTATGATGTGATTATTATGATGTTACTCAGTGATTATTATGATGTTACTCAGTGATTATTATGGTGTTACTCAGTGATTATTATGATGTTAGTCAGTGATTATTATGGTGTTACTCAGTGATTATTATGGTGTTACTCAGTGATTATTATGATGTTACTCAGTGATTATTATGGTGTTACTCAGTGATTATTATGATGTTACTCAGTGATTATTATGGTGTTACTCAGTGATTATTATGATGTTACTCAGTGATTATTATGGTGTTACTCAGTGATTATTATGATGTTACTCAGTGATTATTATGGTGTTACTCAGTGATTATTATGATGTTAGTCAGTGATTATTATGGTGTTACTCAGTGATTATTATGGTGTTACTCAGTGATTATTATGATGTTACTCAGTGATTATTATGGTGTTACTCAGTGATTATTATATAGTTACATGCTACATTCAGGTGTGTCTTGAGCTATTCTGGTGGCCCATTTTGAGACGGTGAAACAATGATTGTCAGAATAATGGCTGCCTGGGCGGATACACTGCCAATCCAGTTCTGGCAGTTTGGCACTTGGCAGCATATACACACGTTGACATGCGCAAATAATACCACTCCTGTTTACCTGGCATTTAAACTGGGCAAAGCCAAGTGCTGAGAGCCATTACCCCACATATATTGTCCCATTAGTCTATGAAAATATGACAACTTTATAATATAGCCCATGCCAGGTCCATCTGGAACATTCTTATATGACAGACATACTATTGGCATTGTTCGGTCACAGGGAGAGAACACATGAAAACGGAGACAGATGTGTGAGAAAGAGAGGACAGGGAAAGAGAGAACACACATGCCCAGGTTCATGTGTTTTCTCAGAGGAGATCAGGTGTAGCTAGCAGCAGGTGTCTCTTACCTGTATGAGGCTGGTCAGGTGGCGCAGTGGCTGTTCAGTGTGTGAGGACCGGAGATTACCAGAGGGAGTGTGTGTGTTCTATTTAACTACCTGGATACTTCCTGCTCCTTCTCTGTTGCTTTGACAACAGCCACAGAGGCAAGGCTTTGTTTTCAACCCTCACTCCCTTCTCCCTCCCCTCCAAGTTAACTCCACCTTGTGGGATCTAGGTGAACAGACTATGGTGAGGACTGTGCCTAGACCTCCAATTAATAATAATAGTAACTCTAGCAGCTAGCCCTTTGGTAACCATGGTGATATTTCTGATACCTTGCTGCTTTATATTTACTTACCTTTGAGTCCTTTATGAGACGCTCTTATCCAGAGTGACTAACATGAGTAATTAGGGTTTAGTGCCTTGCTCAAGAGCAATCTATCCATTTTTCACCTAGTTGGCTCAGGGATTCAAACCAGTGACCTTTCGGTTACTGGCCAAACGCTCTTAACCACTACGCTACCTGCCGACCCTACTTACTAGAGGGCTGTCACGCCCTGGTCTTAGTATTTTGTGTTTTCTTTATTATTTTGGTCAGGCCCGGGTGTGACATGGGTTTATTATGTGGTGTGTTTAGTCTTGTTTTTTTGTAGGTATTAAGATTGTGGTATAGTGGGGTTTTCTAGAAAAGTCTATAGTTGCCTGAAGTGGTTCTCAATCAGAGTGTAACATAGTTCTTCTGTTGAATGAAGAGAGTCAGACCGAAATGCAGCGTGTAGGTTACTCATGACTTTAATGAAGATAAATGTGGTACATGAAATAACTGATGAAAGAAAACAACAAACGGAACGTGAACTAATTACAGCCTATCTGGTGACTAACACAGAGACAGGTACAATCACCCACAAAATACAACGCGCACTCAGGCTACCTAAATACGGTTCCCAATCCGAGACAACGAGAAACAGCTGACTCCAATTGAGAATCGCCTCAGGCAGCCAAGCCTAACTAGACACACCCCTAATCATACATAATCCCAATTAATACAAACCCCAATACGAAATACAACATATAAACCCATGTCACACCCTGGCCTACCCAAACATATAACAAAAACACAAGATACAATGACCAAGGCGTGACACAGAGGCAGGTGTTTATCGTTGTCTCTGATAGGGAACCATATTTAGGCAGCCATATTCTTTGAGTTTCGTGGGTGATTGTTCCTGTCTCTGTGTAACTGTGTTTTAGTTTGCACCAGTATAGGCTGTTTCGGTTTTCATGTTACGTTTCTTGTTTTTGTATTGTTCGTGTTTATTCGTTATTAACCTCTTCAACCTATGGGGGCGCTATGTCATTATTGGATAAAAAAACGTGCCCGTTTTAAGCGCAATATTTTGTCACGAAAAGATGCTCGACTATGCATATAATTGCCAGCTTTGGAAAGAAAACACTCTGACTTTTTCAAAACTGCAAAGATATTATCTGTGAGTGCCCCAGAACTGATCTTACAGGCGAAACCAAGATGAAACTTCAAACAGGAAATGAGCAGGATTTTTGACGCTCTGTTTTACTATCGTCTCCTTATATGGCTGTGAATATGCTGTGAATGAGCTTATTTGCTGCGCCGTTCGTCCAAGATGTCTGCAGCATTGTGACGTATTTGTAGGCATATCATTGGAAGATTGGCCTAAGATAAGAGACTACATTTAAGAGACTACATTTGCCAGGGGGCCGTCCGGTGTCCTTTGTCTAAATTGGTGCGTAATTCCCAGTGGCACTCATTTTACCATGCGATACAGAAGGAGACACATACTTCCAGGAATGATACATCATTGAAGAGATATGTAGAAAAACACATTGAGGATTGATTCTAAACAACGTTTGCCATGTTTCAGTCGATATTATGGAGTTAATTTTGAAAAAGGTTTGGCGTTTTTGAATAACTGAATTTTTTTTTTTTTTTGGTAGCCAAACGTGATGCACCAAATGGACCGATTTCTCCTGCACAAAAAATCTTTCAGCAAAAACTGAAAATTTGCTATCTAACTGAGAGTCTCCTCATTGAAAACATCTGAAGTTCTTCAAAGGTAAATGATTTATTGAATGTTTTTGTGAAAATGTTGCCTGATAATGCTAATGCTAAATGCTAACGCTAAATGCTAAATGCTAGTTTGCTATGGTAGAGAAGCATATTTTTGAAAATCTGAGATGACAGTGTTGTTAACAAAAGGCTAAGCATGAGAGCTAGCATATTGATTTCATTTCATTTGCGATTTTCATGAATAGTTAACGTTTGCGTTATGGTAATGAGCTTGAGGCTGTAGTCATGATACCGGATCCGGGTTGGCTCGACGCAAGAAGTTAAACATGTATGAAAATTACCACGCTGCATTTTGGTCCGATCCTTGCTACACCTCTTCGTCAGAGGAGGAGAAAACTGTGACAAGGGCACAAAACAGACAGAAGTAACAGATTTGATTGTCCCACATGCACAGCATCAGATTAACATAACCTGCTTTTGGTCTGTGCAAAAATGTTCCCTGTTTTATCTCACTGCCAAGGCTTTCTGGAACTTTCCACAGAGGACACGTGTCAACATCTCATGTATTGGTTCAACAACACCAGTGTGTATAAAGAAGGGGACTGAGCCCAGTAAAGTACATTAGATCTGAAGAGGTATTGTTTCAGAATGAGGGATGCTGGAGCTCTGCTGGTGTTGCTGTACTGTCTGTCTGGGACATGGGTCATGGAGAGAGTAGAGGGGACAGAGAGAAGGATATCACTGAACAGGGTCACAGTGAAGGATGAGAGAGCAGGGAGAGTGATGCTGAACCGTTGACCACCCAGCCTGACATCTGGACTGAACTGAAGGGGTATCATCGGATGGGGTCACAGTGTCTCCTGACCCCTCCTGTCTCAGCCTCCAGTATTTATGCTGCAGTAGTTTGTGTCAGGAGGCTAGAGTCAGTTTGTTATATCTGGAGTACTTCTCCTGTCTTACCTGGTGTCCTGTGTGAATTTAAGTATGCTCTCTCTAATTCTCTCTTTCTCTCGGAGGACCTGAGTCCTAGGGCCATGCCTCAGGACTGCCTGGCATGATGACTCCTTGCTGTCCCCAGTCCACCTGGCCGTGTTGCTGCTCCAGTTTAAACTGTTCTGCCTGTGGCTATGGAATCCTAACCTGTTCACCGGACGTGTTACCTGTCCCAGACCTGCTGTTTTCAACTCTCTAGAGACAGCAGGAGCGGTAGAGATGCACTTCATGATCGGCTCTGAAAAGCCAACTGACATTTACTCCTGAGGTGCTGACTTGCTGCACCCTCGACAACTACTGTAATTTCCGGACTATAAGCCGCTACTTTATTCCCACGCTTGGAACCTCGCAGTTTATACAATGACGCGGCTAATTTATGGATTTTTTTAATGGATTCATGCCGCCAAAAAACTGAGCACCGTCACACAATGTGACGTAAATGTGCTAGTTCCTGAAATAGAACATCATCCACATAACACCTCAATGTAACTGTTGAATTGTTTATTCCTTTTTCTCATGACATTTACAAACATTCTGCCAGCATGGAAAAGTCTAAATGAGGGAGATGCTACAGTCTAAAATCATTCAAGTGTTGTAGGGTATAAGAATGTATTTTACAACCAGATCATTCAGGACAGACAGAACAGAAAACATGGTTGTTACAGCCAGACCTCCGAGCAACAGATTGGATTGGACTGGACTGGACTCTCTCTCTATATATATATCAGTGGAGGCTGCTGAGGGGAGGAAGGCTCATAATAATGACTGGAATGGAGTGAAATAAAACACATGAAAACCATGTTCTAGATACTAATCCATTCACTCCATTCCAGCCATTATTATTAGCTGTTCTCCCCTCAGCAGGCTCTATTGATATATATATACAGTACCAGTCAAAGGTCTGGACACACCTACTCATTCAAGGGTTTTTCTTTATTTTGACAATATTCTACATTGTAGAATAATAGTGAAGACATCAAAACTATGAAATAACACATATGGAATCATGTAGTAACCAAAAAAGTGTTAAACAAATCAAAATATATTTTATATTCTTAAAAATAGCCATCCTTTGCCTTGATGGCAGCTTTGCACACTGTTGGCATTCTCTCAACCAGCATCATGAGGTCCTTCTGTAGCTCAGTTGGTAGAGCATGGCGCTTGTAACGCCAGGGTAGTGGGTTCGATCCCCGCGACCACCCATACGTAGAATGTATGCACACATGACTGTAAGTCGCTTTGGATAAAAGCGTCTGCTAAATGGCATATATATATGAGGTAGTCACCTGGAATGCATTTCAATTAACCTCTTTGGGCTAGGGGGCAGTATTTTGACGCCTGGATGAAAAGCGTGCCCAAAGTAAACTGCCTGTTACTCAGGCCCAGAAGCTAGGCAAATATTGCAAATATTTGGATAGATTTGTATAGAAAACACTCTAAAGTTTCTAAAAATGTTAAAATAATGTATGTGAGTATAACAGAACTAAAATGTCAGGCGAAAACCTAAGGACAAACCATCCAGAAAAAAAAGAATTCAGCCCCACCACTGATTCCAATGGCTGTCATGTTTAATATGAAGGGAAAACATCCCAGATTGCAGTTCCTAGAGCTTCCACTAGATGTCAACAGTCTTTAGAAAGAGTTTCAGGCTTGTTTTTGGAAAAATTAGCTAGAATTTGTAGCTTTTCTAAGTGGCTTCCATTTTCGTTGTAGTGTTTTAACGAGCGTGGATGAGAGCACGTACTTTGTTGTTTATCTCCGGTAAAGACAATAACGATTCTCCGTCTTAAATTTGATCATTTATTTACGTATTAGGGTACCTGAGGTTTGATTATAAACGTTGTTTGACTTGTTTGGAGAATTTTATTGGTAACATTTGGGATTCACTTTGTATGCATTTTGAAGGAGGTAAACCAGTGGATTATTGAATGAAGCGTGCCAGCTAAACTGAGTTTTTGGGGATATAAAGAAGGACTTTATCAAGCAAAAGGACCATTTGTGATGTAGCTGGGACCTTTTGGAGTGCCAACAGAAGAAGATCTTCAAAGGTAAGGCATTTATTTTAGCGCACCTGCCTGGTTGGAAAATGTTTGTAATTATTTTGTGTGCGGGGCGCTGTCCTCAGATAATCGCATGGTGTGCCTTCGCCGTAAAGCCTTTTTGAAATCTGACAAAGCAGCTGGATTAACAAGAAGTTCAGCTCTTTTCTGATGTATGACACTTGTATTTTCATGAATGTTGAATATTACTATTTCTAGAATTTGAATTTTGCACTCCTGTTGTCGAGGTGGGTCACTAGTGCCACATCTAGCACAAAGGGGTTTTAACAGGTGTGCCTTGTTAAAAGTTCATTTGTGGAATTTATTTCCTTCTTAATGCATTTGAGCCAATCAGTTGTGTTGTGACAAGGTAGGGGTGGTATACAGAAGATAGTCCTATTTGGTAAAAGACCAAGTCCATATTATGACAAGAACAGCTCAAATAAGCAAAGGGAAACGACAGTACATAAAGACTTTAAAACATGGCTCTCATGAGGACCGCCACAGGAAAGGAAAACCCAGAGTTACCTCTGCTGCAGAGGATAAGTTCATTAGAGTTAACTGCACATCAGACTGCAGCCCAAATAAACGCTTCACAGAGTTCAAGTAACATACACATCTCAACATCAGCTGTTCAGAGGAGACTGTGTGAATCAGGCCTTCATGGTTGAAATGCTGCAAAGACACTACTACCAAAGGACACCAATAACAAGAGACTTGCTTGGTTCAAAAAACATGAGCAATGGACATTAGACTGGTGGAAATCTGTCCTTTGGTCTGACGAGTCCAAATTTGAGATTTTTGGTTCCAACTGCAGTGTCTTTGTGAGAAGCAGAGTTGGGAAACGGATGATCTCTGCATGTGTTGGTCCCACCGTGAAGAATGGAAGAGGAGGAGTGATGGTGTGGGGGTGCTTTGCTGGTGACACGGTCTGTGATTTGTTTAGAATTCAAGGCACACTTAACCAGCATGGCTACCACAGCATTCTGCAGCGATACACCACCCCATCTGGATTTTTGGGACTATCATTTGTTTTTTAACAGGACAATAACTCAACACACTTCCAGACTGTGAAAGGGCTATTTGATCAAGAATGATGGACTGCTGCATCAGATGACCTGGCCTCCACAAATATATTTGTTTAACACTTTGGTTAATACATGATTCCAAATGTGTTATTTCATAGTTTTGATGTCTTCACTATTATTCTACAATGTAGAAAATTGTCAAAATACACTTTTGACTGTGTATATATATCTCCCTCTCTCTTTGTCTCTCACTCTCTCTCTCACACACACACGTACACACATGCATTCAAGTAAAAATACACACTCTCACACACACACTCAATATACTGTATGAATACTGACAGTCTGAGCCTCGACCCTGTAAGATCTATCTTTTTAGTAATAATCTGTTGAGTATAAATGTATTATTGCCAGTCATAATAATCATAAAAGCTATGAATAAAAAGCTATAAAACAGTATAAATATTCAGCCAGCTCAGATGAGAATGATCAAATAGGTATTATGATTTGAATTCAGGTGAACACACACATCCTAGATCCTCCCATTGACATCAACGCATGATTTACGCTAAATCCTTTCTGTCCATGATGTGTCAATCCCATTCATCTCTATTTTGTCTCGAAATATAGAATAGATATGTATACCCTCTTGATTTGAAATACATGTTTGAAGCTTATGAGAGAATCTTCCACAATGTGAGCATTTTGGTTTGGTTTCAAACAATAAGATCTATGTGAAGTGCAGGTAGCATGAGTCCGAACAGATAACGTCCACTCATGAGTCATTTACCAGTTAACAGTTAACATTCCACTCATGAGTCATTTACCAGTTAACGTCCCATTCATGAGTCATTTACCAGTTAACGTCCCACTTATGAGTCATTTACCAGTTAACGTCCCACTTATGAGTCATTTACCAGTTAACGTCCCATTCATGAGTCATTTACCAGTTAACGTCCCATTCATGAGTCATTTACCAGTTAACGTCCCACTCATGAGTCATTTACCAGTTAACGTCCCACTCATGAGTCATTTAACATGTAACGTCCCACTCATGAGTCATTTAACAGTTAACAGTTAACGTCCCACTCATGAGTCATTTAACATGTAACGTCCCACTCATGAGTCATTTAACAGTTAACAGTTAACATCCCACTCATGAGTCATTTAACAGTTAACAGTTAACGTCCCACTCATGAGTCATTTAACATGTAACGTCCCACTCATGAGTCATTTAACAGTTAACAGTTAACATCCCACTCATGAGTCATTTAACAGTTAACAGTTAACGTCCCACTCATGAGTCATTTAACATGTAACGTCCCACTCATGAGTCATTTAACAGTTAACAGTTAACATCCCACTCATGAGTCATTTAACAGTTAACAGTTAACGTCCCACTCATGAGTCATTTAACATGTAACGTCCCACTCATGAGTCATTTAACAGTTAACAGTTAACATCCCACTCATGAGTCATTTAACAGTTAACAGTTAACGTCCCACTCATGAGTCATTTACCGGTTAACATCCCACTCATGAGTCATTTACCGGTTAACGTCACACTCATGAGTCATTTACCGGTTAACATCCCACTCATGAGTCATTTACCAGTTAACGTCCCACTCATGAGTCATTTACCGGTTAACGTCCCACTCATGAGTCATTTACCGGTTAACATCCCACTCATGAGTCATTTACCAGTTAACGTCCCACTCATGAGTCCTTTAACAGTTAACAGTTAACAGTTAACGTCCCACTCATGTGTCATTTAACAGTTAACAGTTAACAGTTAACGTCCCACTCATGAGTCATTTAACAGTTAACGTCCCACTCATGAGTCATTTAACAATAAACGTCCCACTCATGAGTCATTTAACAGTTAACGTCCCACTCATGAGTCCTTTAACAGTTAACGTCCCACTCATGAGTCATTTAACAATAAACGTCCCACTCATGAGTCATTTAACAATAAACGTCCCACTCGAGTCATTTAACAATAAACGTCCCACTCGAGTCATTTAACAATAAACGTCCCACTCATGAGTCCTTTAACAGTTAACATTCCACTCATGAGTCATTTAACAATAAACGTTCCACTCATGAGTCAATTAACAGTTAACGTCCCACTCATGAGTCATTTAACAGTAAACGTCCCACTTATGAGTCATTTAACAGTTAACATCCCACTCATGAGTCATTTAACAGTTAACGTCCCACTCGAGTCATTTAACAATAAACGTCCCACTCATGGGTCCTTTAACAGTTAACGTCCCACTCATGAGTCATTTAACAATAAACGTCCCACTCATGAGTCATTTAACAGTTAACGTCCCACTCGAGTCATTTAACAATAAACGTCCTACTCATGAGTCCTTTAACAGTTAACATTCCACTCATGAGTCCTTTAACAGTTAACATTCCACTCATGATTCATTTAACAATAAACGTCCCACTCATGAGTCAATTAACAATAAACGTCCCACTCATGAGTCAATTAACAATAAACGTCCCACTCATGAGTCAATTAACAATAAACGTCCCACTCATGAGTCCTTGTCAGATGCAACACAGCAACAGTTGGAATCACAGAATACATGTATCCTGATGTAACCTGCAGAACGCTTTATAATCCCCTGGATTCCGGGACATTGACATTCTTCTATTCTGCAAAATGTACATCATCAACAGTTGCAGACATTACAAATGAAACCTAAACATAAACAAGTAAACATCAAGTTGATGAAAGGTCTTTCCAAATCATTCCACTCCATACTTCTTCAGTTACCTAAATTGGTGGCGCGTGATTGGATGGTGACCCTTCTGTGCAGTGGCTCCTCTGTGCTCCGATTGGCCACCAGCTCCTGCAGCTGCAGTGCCCCTCCACCAATGAAACAAAAGGCCGGGCACACAGGGGCAGAGCAATCCACATGCCCCTCCCACAGGGTACGCAGCGAGTGGGCGTCGTAGAACGTGACCCGCCCCTTTTCGAAGTCCAGACAAACCCCCAGGCGCGGGGGCAGGGGGGCAGTAGGAGGGCCATGGTTGTTCCCATTGGTACTGTGGTGTAAGTTTGCTGCCCCCTGTGGTAAGAGGACCTTGCCCATGCCCATGGTGAGGAAACAGAAGGGAGGGGAGGAGTCTGGGGAATCCTCAGCCCCACTGTCATGGCCACTGTCTGGGTCATAGCTGGAGAGAGGGAAGGGGTCGGGGAGAGAGAGGAGAGGGGGAGAGAGAGGAGGGGGAACGGGAAGAGAGAGGGAAGGGGTCGGGGAGAGAGAGGAGAGGGGGAGAGAGGGAAGGGGTCGGGGAGTGAGGAAGAGGGAGGACGGGGGAGACTGAGTTTACTTGGTTAGTTTTAGTGTCATTGGAACCACTTCTTTACTACCCCCTACCTTTACCTACCTCCATCTGTCCCCCTACCTCTACCTACCTCCATCTGTCCCCCTACCTCTACCTATCTCCATCTGTCCCCCTACCTCTACCTACCTCCATCTGTCCCCCTACCTCTACCTACCTCCATCTGTCCCCCTACCTCTACCTACCTCCATCTGTCCCCCTACCTCCATCTGTCCCCCTACCTCTACCTACCTCCATCTGTCCCCCTACCTCCATCTGTCCCCCTACCTCTACCTACCTCCATCTGTCCCCCTACCTCTACCTACCTCCATCTGTCCCCCTACCTCTACCTACCTCCATCTGTCCCCCTACCTCTACCTACCTCCATCTGTCCCCCTACCTCCATCTGTCCCCCTACCTCTACCTACCTCCATCTGTCCCCCTACCTCCATCTGTCCCCCTACCTCTACCTACCTCCATCTGTCCCCCTACCTCCATCTGTCCCCCTACCTCTACCTACCTCCATCTGTCCCCCTACCTCTACCTACCTCCATCTGTCCCCCTACCTCTACCTCCCTCTGTCCCCCCTACCTCTACCTCCCTCTGTCCGCCCTACCTCTACCTCCCTCTGTCCCCCCTACCTCTACCTCCCTCTGTCCCCCCTACCTCTACCTCCCTCTGTCCCCCCTACCTCTACCTCCCTCTGTCCCCCCTACTTCTACCTCCCTCTGTCCCCCTACCTCTACCTCCCTCTGTCCCCCTACCTCTACCTCCCTCTGTCCCCCTACCTCTACCTCCCTCTGTCCCCTACCTCTACCTCCCTCTGTCCCCCTACCTCTAACTCCCTCTGTCCCTCTACCTCCCTCTGTCCCCCTACCTCTACCTCCCTCTGTCCCCCTACCTCTACCTCCCTCTGTCCCTCTACCTCCCTCTGTCCCTCTACCTCTATCTCCCTCTGTCCCCCTACCTCTACTTCCCTCTGTCCCCCTACCTCTACCTCCCTCTGTCCCCCTACCTCTACCTCCCTCTGTCCCCCTACCTCTAACTCCCTCTGTCCCTCTACCTCCGTCTGTCCCCCTACCTCTACCTCCCTCTGTCCCCCTACCTCTACCTCCCTCTGTCCCCCTCCCTCTCCATCCCTCCCTCCCTCTACCTCCCTCTGTCCCCCTCCCTCTCCATCCCTCCCTCTACCTCCTCTGTCCCCCTCCCTCTCCATCCATCTGTCCCCCTCCCTCTCCATCCCTCCCTCTACCTCCCTCTGTCCCCCTCCCTCTCCATCCCTCCCTCTCCATCCCTCCCTCTGTCCCCCTCCCTCTCCATCCCTCCCTCTACCTCCCTCTCTCCTCTCTCACCGGGGGCTGGCCATATCCTGGGGAAGGTGGAACCACTCCTGGAGCTTGGCCTCCTGTCCAACTCCCACCTGAGGAACGTAGAGAGAAAAATGACAAATTAGACTGAGTAAGTTACACACACCCACCCACGTATGCACACACACACACACACACACACACACACAGACACACACACACACACAAAATCTCTATTTCTCACCTTGACCAGGTAGGAGCCGGGCTCCACCGAGCATGCCCAGTAGTGCCTTCCCTGGGTGATGGCCAGGTCGCCTATGAGGAGGTCAGAGGTCAGGTGACAGGAAGTGAGGGAGCGGTCAGCGGCCTGCAGAAGGGAGAGGCCGGGCACGCTGCGGGCATACGTCTGTCCTTTACCCAGAGCCAGTCGGTCAGCATGCAAACCCCAGCGAGAGTCCAGAGAGAAACACAACACTGACGGAGGAGGGAGAGGAGGAGGAGGGAGAGGAGGAGAGGGAGAGGGGGAAAGGGAGAGGAGGAGAGGGAGAGGGGGAGGAGGGAGAGGAGGAGAGGGAGAGGGAGAGGAGGAGGGAGGGAGAGGAGGAGGAGGGAGAGGAGGGAGAGGAGGGGAGAGGAGGGAGAGGAGGGAGAGGGGGAGGAGGAGGAGAGGGGGGGGAGAGGGGGAGGAGGGAGAGGAGGAGAGGGGGAGGAGGAGGAGAGGGAGAGGGGGAGGAGAGGGAGAGGGGAGGGAGAGGGGGAGGAGAGGGAGAGGGGGGGAGAGGGGAGGAGGAGGAGAGGGGGAGGAGAGGGGGAGGAGGGAGAGGAGAGGGAGAGGGGGAGGAGAGGGAGAGGGGGAGGAGGGGGAGGAGAGGGAGAGGGGGAGGAGAGGGAGAGGGGGAGGAGAGGGAGAGGGGGAGGAGAGGAGGAGGGAGAGGATGAGAGGGAGAGGAGGGAGAGGAGGAGAGGGAGAGGGGGAGGAGGAGGAGAGGGAGAGGGGGAGGAGAGGGAGAGGGGGAGGAGAGGGAGAGGGGGAGGAGGATGAGAGGGGGAGTAGAGGGAGAGGGGGAGGAGAGGAGGAGGGAGAGGGGGAGGGGGAGGAGGAGGAGAGGGAGAGGGGGAGGAGGAGGAGAGGGGGAGTAGAGGGAGAGGGGGAGTAGAGGGAGAGGGGGAGGAGAGGGAGAGGGGGAGGAGAGGGGGAGGAGAGGGAGAGGGGGAGGAGGGAGAGGGGGAGGAGGGGAGGAGAGGGAGAGGGGAGAGGGGGAGGAGGGGGAGGAGGGAGAGGGGAGGGGGAGGAGAGGGAGAGGGGGAGGAGAGGGGGAGGTGGAGGAGAGGGGGAGTAGAGGGAGAGGAGGAGAGGGAGAGGGGGAGGAGAGGGGGAGGAGAGGGAGAGGCGGAGGAGGGAGAGGAGGAGGAGGAGGAGAGGGAGAGGGAGAGGGAGAGGGAGAGGGAGAGCGGGAGGAGAGGGAGAGGGGGGAGGAAAGGGGGAGGAGAGGGAGAGGGGGAGGAGAGGAAGAGGGGGAGAGGGAGAGGGGGGAGGAGGAGGAGGGGGAGGGGGAGGAAGAGGAGAGGGGGAGGAGAAGAGGGAGAGGGGGAGGAGGAGAGGGAGAGGGGAGGAGAGGAAGAGGAGGAGAGGGAGAGGGGGAGGAGAGGAAGAGTGGGAGAGGGAGAGGGAGAGGAGAGGGAGTGGGGGAGGAGGAGGAGGAGAGGGGTGTAGAGGGAGAGGAGGAGAGGGAGAGAAGGAGGAGGGAGAGGGGAGGAGAAGAGGGAGAGGAGGAGGAGAGGGGGAGTAGAGGGAGAGGAGGAGAGGGAGAGAGGGAGGAGGAGGAGAGGGGGAGGAGGAGGAGAGGGGGAGGAGAAGAGGAAGAGAGGGAGGAGGGAGAGGGGGAGTAGAGGGAGAGGAGGAGAGGGAGAGAGGGAGGAGGGAGAGGGGAGGAGGAGAGGGAGGGGAGGGAGAGGGGGAGGAGAGGGAGAGGAGGAGGAGAAGAGGGGGAGGAGAGGGAGAGGAGGAGAGGGAGAGGGGGAGCAGGAGGAGAAGAGGGGGAGGAGAGGGAGAGGGGGAGGAGAGGAAGAGGAGTAGAGGGAGAGGGGGAGGAGAGGAAGAGTGGGAGAGGGAGAGGAGAGGGAGTGAGGGAGGAGGAGGAGAGGGGGAGTAGAGGGAGAGGAGGAGAAGAGGGGGAGGAGAGGGAGAGGGGAGGAGAAGAGGGAGAGGAGGAGGAGGAGAGGAGAGGGGGGGAGGAGGAGAAGAGGGGGAGGAGAGGGAGAGGGGGAGAGGGGGAGGAGGAGGAGAGGAGGAGAGGGGGAGGAGGAGGAGAGGGGGAGGAGGAGGAGGAGGAGAAAGGGAGGAGGAGAGGAGAGGGAGAGTAGGAGGAGGAGGGGGAGGAGAGGGAGAGGAGAGGGGGAGGAGAAGAGGGGGAGGAGAGGGGGAGGAGGAGGGAGAAGAGGATGTAGAGGAGAGGTAGGGGAAGAGGAAGAGGAGGGAGAGAGGGGGAGGAGGAGGAGAGGAGGAGAGGGGGAGGAGAGGGGGAGTAGAGGGAGAGGAGGAGAGGGAGAGAGGGAGGAGGGAGAGGGGAGGAGGAGAAGAGCGAGAGGGGGAGGAGGAGAGGGAGAGGGGGAGGAGAGGGAGAGGGGGAGGAGAGGAAGAGGAGGAGAGGGAGAGGGGGAGGAGAGGAAGAGTGGGAGAGGGAGAGGGAGAGGAGAGGGAGAGGGGGGAGGTGGAGGAGGAGGAGGAGAGGGGGAGTAGAGGGAGAGGAGGAGAGGGAGAGAGGGAGGAGGGAGAGGGGAGGAGAAGAGGGAGAAGAGGATGTAGAGGAGAGGTAGGGGAAGAGGAAGAGGGGGAGAGAGGGGGAGGAGGAGGAGAGGGGGAGGAGAGGGGGAGTAGAGGGAGAGGAGGAGAGGGAGAGAGGGAGGAGGGAGAGGGGAGGAGGAGAAGAGCGAGAGGGGGAGGAGGAGAGGGAGAGGGGGAGGAGAGGGAGAGGGGGAGGAGAGGAAGAGGAGGAGAGGGAGAGGGGGGAGAGGAAGAGTGGGAGAGGGAGAGGGAGAGGAGAGGGAGAGGGGGAGGAGGAGGAGAGGGGGAGTAGAGGGAGAGGAGGCGAGGGAGAGAGGGAGGAGGGAGAGGGGAGGAGAAGAGGGAGAAGAGGGAGAGGAGGAGGAGGAGGAGAGGGGGAGTAGAGGGAGAGGGGGAGTAGAGGGAGAGGAGGAGAGGGAGAGGGAGAGGAGGAGGAGAGGGGGAGAAGACGAGGAAGAGAGGGAGGAGGGAGAGGGGGAGTAGAGGGAGAGGGGGAGGAGAGGGAGAGGGGGAGGAGGAGGAGAGGGGAGTAGAGGGAGAGGAGGAGAGGGAGAGGGGGAGTAGAGGGAGAGGGGGAGTAGAGGGAGAGGGGGAGGAGAGGGAGAGGGGAGGAGGAGGAGAGGGGGAGTAGAGGGAGAGGAGGAGAGGGGGAGTAGAGGGAGAGGACGAGAGGGAGAGAGGGAGGAGGGAGAGGGGAGGGGAGGAGAGGGAGAGGAGGGGATGGAGAGGGGGAGGAGAGGAGGGGAGGGAGAGGGGGAGGAGAGGGAGAGGAGGAGGAGAAGAGGGGGAGGAGAGGGAGAGGAGGAGAGGGAGAGGGGGAGGAGGACGAGGAGAGGGAGAGGGGGAGGAGGAGGAGAAGAGGGGGAGGAGAGGGAGAGGAGAGGGGGAGGAGGAGGAGAGGAGGAGAGGGGGAGGAGGAGGAGAGGAGGAGAGGGGGAGGAGAAGGGGAGGAGGAGAGGAGAGGAGAGGAGAGGAGAGGAGAGGAGAGAGGAGAGGAGAGGAGAGGAGAGGAGAGGAGAGGAGAGGAGAGGAGAGGGAGAGTAGGAGGTGGAGGGGGAGGAGAGGGAGAGGAGAGGGGGAGGAGAAGAGGGGGAGCAGAGGGGGAGGAGGAGGAGGGAGAAGGAGAGGAGGAGAGGAAGAGGAGAGGGGGAGGAAGAGGAGGGACAGTGAGGAGGAGGAGGGAGAAGAGGATGTAGAGGGGAGGTAGGGGAAGAGGAAGAGGAGGGAGAGAGGGGGAGGAGGAGAGGAGGAGAGGGGGAGGAAGGAGGGAGAAGGAGAGGAGGAGAGGAAGAGGAGAGGGGGAGGAAGAGGAGGGACAGTGAGGAGGAGGAGGGAGAAGAGGATGTAGAGGAGAGGTAGGGGAAGAGGAAGAGGACGGAGAAGGAGAGTGGGAGGAAGGGGAAGGGTTTGATATAGCATCAGGGAGAGGAGCAGAGGAGCAGACCTGCTTACATCTACAGGAAACTGATGTATTCTTTAGGAATAAATACACCCCAGGAAAGAGACGGAACGAGGAGAGAGAGAGAGTTCTAAAGAGGGAAAGAAACCTGGCCCAATACAGTATGGACAGTGTGAGGACAGAGAGGGAACGAGGAGAGAGAGAGAGTTCTAAAGAGTGAGAGAAACCTGGCCCAATACAGTATGGATAGTGTGAGGACAGAGAGGGAACGAGGAGAGAGAGAGAGTTCTAAAGAGTGAGAGAAACCTGGCCCAATACAGTATGGATAGTGTGAGGACAGAGAGGGAACGAGGAGAGAGAGAGAGTTCTAAAGAGGGAGAGAAACCTGGCCCAATACCGTATGGATAGTGTGAGGACAGAGAGGGAACGAAGAGAGAGAGAGAGTTCTAAAGAGTGAGAGAAACCTGGCCCGATACAGTATGGACAGTGTTAGGACAGAGAGGGAACGAGGAGAGAGAGAGAGTTCTAAAGAGTGAGAGAAATCTGGCCCAATACGGTATGGACAGTGTGAGGACAGAGAGGGAACGAGGAGAGAGAGAGAGTTCTAAAGAGGGAGAGAAACCTGGCCCAATACCGTATGGATAGTGTGAGGACAGAGAGGGAACGAAGAGAGAGAGAGAGTTCTAAAGAGTGAGAGAAACCTGGCCCGATACAGTATGGACAGTGTTAGGACAGAGAGGGAACGAGGAGAGAGAGAGAGTTCTAAAGAGTGAGAGAAATCTGGCCCAATACGGTATGGACAGTGTGAGGACAGAGAGGGAACGAGGAGAGAGAGAGAGTTCTAAAGAGGGAGAGAAACATGGCCCAATACAGGTACGACTGCTGATCACTGATCTGGTTTTGAGAAATTAATCAACTAATCTCCTTTAGTAAGCCACATGAACACTTAATAACACAGGAGACTGGGGGAGTGTTTATACAGTATGGACAGTGTGAGGACAGAGAGGGAGAGATGTTGATGAAGAGAGAGAGAGAGGTAGGAGAAGGACAGAGAGGGAGAAATGTTGATAAAGAGAGAGAGAGAGAGAGAGAGAGAGAGAGAGAGAGAGAGAGAGAGAGGTAGGATAAGGACAGAGAGGGAGAGATGTTGATGAAGAGAGAGAGAGAGGTAGGAGAAGGACAGTGAGGGAGAGATGTTGATAAAGAGAGAGAGAGAGAGAGAGAGAGAGAGAGAGAGAGAGAGAGAGAGAGAGAGAGAGAGAGAGAGAGAGAGAGAGAGAGAGAGAGAGGTAGGAGAAGGACAGAGAGGGAGAGATGTTGATAAAGAGAGAGAGAGAGAGAGGTAGGAGAAGGACAGAGAGGGAGAAATGTTGATAAAGAGAGGTAGGAGAAGGACAGAGAGGGAGAGATGTTGATAGAGAGAGAGAGAGAGAGAGAGAGAGAGAGAGAGAGAGAGAGAGAGAGAGAGAGAGAGAGAGAGAGAGAGAGAGAGAGAGAGAGAGAGAGAGAGAGAGAGAGAGAGAGAGAGGTAGGAGAAGGACAGAGAGGGAGAGATGTTGATAAAGAGAGAGAGAGGTAGGAGAAGGACAGAGAGGGAGAGATGTTGATAAAGAGAGAGAGAGGTAGGAGAAGGACAGAGAGGGAGAGATATTGATAAAGAGAGAGAGAGGTAGGAGAAGGACAGAGAGGGAGAAATGTTGATAAAGAGAGAGAGAGAGAGAGAGAGAGAGAGAGAGAGAGAGAGAGGTAGGAGAAGGACAGAGAGGGAGAGATGTTGATAAAGAGAGAGAGAGAGAGAGAGAGAGAGGTAGGAGAAGGACAGAGAGGGAGAGATGTTGATAAAGAGAGAGAGAGGTAGGAGAAGGACAGAGAGGGAGAAATGTTGATAAAGAGAGAGAGAGGTAGGAGAAGGACAGAGAGGGAGAGATATTGATAAAGAGAGAGAGAGGTAGGAGAAGGACAGAGAGGGAGAAATGTTGATAAAGAGAGAGAGAGAGAGAGAGAGAGAGAGAGAGAGAGAGAGAGAGAGAGAGAGAGAGAGAGAGAGAGAGAGAGAGAGAGAGAGAGAGAGAGAGAGAGAGAGAGAGAGAGAGAGAGAGAGAGGGGTAGGAGAAGGACAGAGAGGGAGAGATGTTGATAAAGAGAGAGAGAGGTAGGAGAAGGACAGAGAGGGAGAGGTGTTGATAAAGAGAGAGAGAGAGAGGTAGGAGAAGAACAGAGAGGGAGAGATGTTGATAAAGAGAGAGAGAGAGAGGTAGGAGAAGGACAGAGAGGGAGAGATGTTGATAAAGAGAGAGAGAGGTAGGAGAAGGACAGAGAGGGAGAGGTGTTGATAAAGAGAGAGAGAGGTAGGAGAAGGACAGAGAGGGAGAGATGTTGATAGAGAGAGAGAGAGAGAGGTAAGAGAAGTACAGAGAGGGAGAGATGTTGATAAAGAGAGAGAGAGAGAGAGAGGTAGGAGAAGGACAGGGAGGGAGAAATGTTGATAAAGAGAGAGAGAGAGAGAGAGAGAGAGAGAGAGAGAGAGAGAGAGAGAGAGAGAGAGAGAGAGAGAGAGAGGAGAGAGGTAGGAGAAGACAGAGAGGGAGAAATGTTGATAAAGAGAGAGAGAGGTAGGAGAAGGACAGAGAGGGAGAGATGTTGATAAAGCGAGAGAGAGAGAGAGAGAGAGAGAGAGAGGTAGGAGAAGGACAGAGAGGGAGAGATGTTGATAAAGAGAGAGAGAGGTAGGAGAAGGACAGAGAGGGAGAGATGTTGATAAAGAGAGAGAGGTAGGAGAAGTACAGAGAGGGAGAGATGTTGATAAAGAGAGAGAGAGAGAGAGAGAGGTAGGAGAAGGACAGAGAGGGAGAGATGTTGATAGAGAGAGAGAGAGAGAGAGAGGTAGGAGAAGGACAGAGAGGGGGAGATGTTGATAAAGAGAGAGAGAGAGAGGTAGGAGAAGGACAGAGAGGGAGAGATGTTGATAAAGAGAGAGAGAGGTAGGAGAAGGACAGAGAGGGAGAGATGTTGATAAAGAGAGAGAGAGAGAGAGGTAGGAGAAGAACAGAGAGGGAGAGATGTTGATAAAGAGAGAGAGAGAGAGAGAGAGAGGTAGGAGAAGGACAAAGCGGGAGAGATGTTGATAAAGAGAGAGAGAGAGAGAGAGGTAGGAGAAGGACAGAGAGGGGGAGATGTTGATAAAGAGAGAGAGAGAGAGGTAGGAGAAGGACAGAGAGGGAGAGATGTTGATAAAGAGAGAGAGGTAGGAGAAGGACAGAGAGGGAGAAATGTCGATAAAGAGAGAGAGAGGTAGGAGAAGGACAGAGATTGAGAGATGTCGATAAAGAGAGAGAGAGAGAAAGAGGTAGGAGAAGGACAGAGGGAGAGAGAGAGGTAGGAGAAGGACACAGAGAGGGAGAGAGAGAGAGAGAGAGAGGTAGGAGAAGGACAGAGATTGAGAGATGTCGATAAAGAGAGAGAGAGGTAGGAGAAGGACAGAGAGAGGGAGAGAGAGAGAGGTAGGAGAAGGACAGAGATTGAGAGATGTTGATAAAGAGAGAGAGAGGTAGGAGAAGGACAGAGATTGAGAGATGTCGATAAAGAGAGAGAGAGGTAGGAGAAGGACAGAGAGGGAGAGATGTTGATAAAGAGAGAGAGCGGTAGGAGAAGGACAGAGAGGGAGAGATATTGATAAAGAGAGAGAGAGGTAGGAGAAGGACAGAGAGGGAGAAATGTCGATAAAGAGAGAGAGAGGTAGGAGAAGGACAGAGAGGGAGAGGTGTTGATAAAGAGAGAGAGAGAGAGAGGTAGGAGAAGAACAGAGAGGGAGAGATGTTGATAAAGAGAGAGAGAGAGAGGTAGGAGAAGGACAGAGAGGGAGAGATGTTGATAAAGAGAGAGAGAGGTAGGAGAAGGACAGAGAGGGAGAGGTGTTGATAAAGAGAGAGAGAGGTAGGAGAAGGACAGAGAGGGAGAGATGTTGATAGAGAGAGAGAGAGAGAGGTAAGAGAAGTACAGAGAGGGAGAGATGTTGATAAAGAGAGAGAGAGAGAGAGAGAGGTAGGAGAAGGACAGGGAGGGAGAAATGTTGATAAAGAGAGAGAGAGAGAGAGAGAGAGAGAGAGAGAGAGAGAGAGAGAGAGAGAGAGAGAGAGGTAGGAGAAGGACAGAGAGGGAGAAATGTTGATAAAGAGAGAGAGAGGTAGGAGAAGGACAGAGAGGGAGAGATGTTGATAAAGCGAGAGAGAGAGAGAGAGAGAGAGAGAGAGAGGTAGGAGAAGGACAGAGAGGGAGAGATGTTGATAAAGAGAGAGAGAGGTAGGAGAAGGACAGAGAGGGAGAGATGTTGATAAAGAGAGAGAGGTAGGAGAAGTACAGAGAGGGAGAGATGTTGATAAAGAGAGAGAGAGAGAGAGAGAGAGGGAGAAGGACAGAGAGGGAGAGATGTTGATAGAGAGAGAGAGAGAGAGAGAGGTAGGAGAAGGACAGAGAGGGGGAGATGTTGATAAAGAGAGAGAGAGAGAGGTAGGAGAAGGACAGAGAGGGAGAGATGTTGATAAAGAGAGAGAGAGGTAGGAGAAGGACAGAGAGGGAGAGATGTTGATAAAGAGAGAGAGAGAGAGAGGTAGGAGAAGAACAGAGAGGGAGAGATGTTGATAAAGAGAGAGAGAGAGAGAGAGAGAGAGAGGTAGGAGAAGGACAAAGCGGGAGAGATGTTGATAAAGAGAGAGAGAGAGAGAGAGGTAGGAGAAGGACAGAGAGGGGGAGATGTTGATAAAGAGAGAGAGAGAGAGGTAGGAGAAGGACAGAGAGGGAGAGATGTTGATAAAGAGAGAGAGAGGTAGGAGAAGGACAGAGAGGGAGAAATGTCGATAAAGAGAGAGAGAGGTAGGAGAAGGACAGAGATTGAGAGATGTCGATAAAGAGAGAGAGAGAGAAAGAGGTAGGAGAAGGACAGAGGGAGAGAGAGAGGTAGGAGAAGGACACAGAGAGGGAGAGAGAGAGAGAGAGAGGTAGGAGAAGGACAGAGATTGAGAGATGTCGATAAAGAGAGAGAGAGGTAGGAGAAGGACAGAGAGAGGGAGAGAGAGAGAGGTAGGAGAAGGACAGAGATTGAGAGATGTTGATAAAGAGAGAGAGAGGTAGGAGAAGGACAGAGATTGAGAGATGTCGATAAAGAGAGAGAGAGTAGGAGAAGGACAGAGAGGGAGAGATGTTGATAAAGAGAGAGAGCGGTAGGAGAAGGACAGAGAGGGAGAGATATTGATAAAGAGAGAGAGAGGTAGGAGAAGGACAGAGAGGGAGAAATGTCGATAAAGAGAGAGAGAGGTAGGAGAAGGACAGAGAGGGAGAGGTGTTGATAAAGAGAGAGAGAGAGAGGTAGGAGAAGAACAGAGAGGGAGAGATGTTGATAAAGAGAGAGAGAGAGAGGTAGGAGAAGGACAGAGAGGGAGAGATGTTGATAAAGAGAGAGAGAGGTAGGAGAAGGACAGAGAGGGAGAGGTGTTGATAAAGAGAGAGAGAGGTAGGAGAAGGACAGAGAGGGAGAGATGTTGATAGAGAGAGAGAGAGAGAGGTAAGAGAAGTACAGAGAGGGAGAGATGTTGATAAAGAGAGAGAGAGAGAGAGAGAGGTAGGAGAAGGACAGGGAGGGAGAAATGTTGATAAAGAGAGAGAGAGAGAGAGAGAGAGAGAGAGAGAGAGAGAGAGAGAGAGAGAGAGAGAGAGGTAGGAGAAGGACAGAGAGGGAGAAATGTTGATAAAGAGAGAGAGAGGTAGGAGAAGGACAGAGAGGGAGAGATGTTGATAAAGCGAGAGAGAGAGAGAGAGAGAGAGAGAGAGAGGTAGGAGAAGGACAGAGAGGGAGAGATGTTGATAAAGAGAGAGAGAGGTAGGAGAAGGACAGAGAGGGAGAGATGTTGATAAAGAGAGAGAGGTAGGAGAAGTACAGAGAGGGAGAGATGTTGATAAAGAGAGAGAGAGAGAGAGAGAGAGGTAGGAGAAGGACAGAGAGGGAGAGATGTTGATAGAGAGAGAGAGAGAGAGAGAGGTAGGAGAAGGACAGAGAGGGGGAGATGTTGATAAAGAGAGAGAGAGAGAGGTAGGAGAAGGACAGAGAGGGAGAGATGTTGATAAAGAGAGAGAGAGGTAGGAGAAGGACAGAGAGGGAGAAATGTCGATAAAGAGAGAGAGAGGTAGGAGAAGGACAGAGATTGAGAGATGTCGATAAAGAGAGAGAGAGAGAAAGAGGTAGGAGAAGGACAGAGGGAGAGAGAGAGGTAGGAGAAGGACACAGAGAGGGAGAGAGAGAGAGAGAGAGAGGTAGGAGAAGGACAGAGATTGAGAGATGTCGATAAAGAGAGAGAGAGGTAGGAGAAGGACAGAGAGAGGGAGAGAGAGAGAGGTAGGAGAAGGACAGAGATTGAGAGTTGTCGATAAAGAGAGAGAGAGAGAGAGAGAGAGAGAGAGAGAGCGAGGTACGAGAAGGACGCAGAGGGAGAGATGTTGATAAAGAGAGAGAGAGAGGTAGGAGAAGGACAGAGAGGGAGAAATGTTGATAAAGAGAGAGAGAGAGAGGTAGTAGAAGGACAGAGGGAGAGATATTGATAAAGAGAGAGAGAGGTAGGAGAAGGACAGAGAGGGTGAAATGTTGATAAAGAGAGGTAGGAGAAGGACCGAGAGGGAGAGATGTTGATAGAGAGAGAGAGAGGTAGGAGAAGGACAGAGAGGGAGAGATGTTGATAAAGAGAGAGAGAGGTAGGAGAAGGACAGAGAGGGAGAGATGTTGATAAAGAGAGAGAGCGGTAGGAGAAGGACAGAGAGGGAGAGATATTGATAAAGAGAGAGAGAGGTAGGACAAGGACAGAGAGGGAGAAATGTTGATAAAGAGAGAGAGAGAGAGAGAGAGAGAGTGAGAGAGGTAGGAGAAGGACAGAGAGGGAGAGATGTTGATAAAGAGAGAGAGAGGTAGGAGAAGGACAGAGAGGGAGAGGTGTTGATAAAGAGAGAGAGAGAGAGGTAGGAGAAGGACAGAGAGGGAGAGATGTTGATAGAGAGAGAGGTAGGAGAGGGACAGAGAGGGAGAGATGTTGATAAAGAGAGAGAGAGGTAGGAGAAGGACAGAGAGGGAGAGATGTTGATAAAGAGAGAGAGAGAGAGAGAGAGAGAGAGAGAGAGAGAGAGAGAGGGGTAGGAGAAAGACAGAGAGGGAGAGGTGTTGATAAAGAGAGAGAGAGAGAGGTAGGAGAAGGACAGAGAGGGAGAGATGTTGATAAAGAGAGAGAGAGAGAGGTAGGAGAAGAACAGAGAGGGAGAGATGTTGATAAAGAGAGAGAGAGAGAGAGAGAGAGGTAGGAGAAGGACAAAGCGGGAGAGATGTGGATAAAGAGAGAGAGAGAGAGAGAGGTAGGAGAAGGACAGAGAGGGAGAGATGTCGATAAAGAGAGAGAGAGGTAGGAGAAGGACAGAGAGGGAGAAATGTTGATAAAGAGAGAGAGAGAGAGAGAGAGGTAGGAGAAGGACAGAGAGGGAGAGATGTTGATAGAGAGAGAGAGAGAGAGAGAGGTAGGAGAAGGACAGAGAGGGGGAGATGTTGATAAAGAGAGAGAGAGAGAGGTAGGAGAAGGACAGAGAGGGAGAGATGTTGATAAAGAGAGAGAGAGAGAGGTAGGAGAAGAACAGAGAGGGAGAGATGTTGATAAAGAGAGAGAGAGAGAGAGAGGTAGGAGAAGGACAAAGCGGGAGAGATGTTGATAAAGAGAGAGAGAGAGAGAGAGGTAGGAGAAGGACAGAGAGGGAGAGATGTCGATAAAGAGAGAGAGAGGTAGGAGAAGGACAGAGAGGGAGAAATGTCGATAAAGAGAGAGAGAGGTAGGAGAAGGACAGAGATTGAGAGATGTCGATAAAGAGAGAGAGAGAGAAAGAGGTAGGAGAAGGACAGAGGGAGAGAGAGAGGTAGGAGAAGGACACAGAGAGGGAGAGAGAGAGAGGGAGAGGTAGGAGAAGGACAGAGATTGAGAGATGTCGATAAAGTGAGAGAGAGGTAGGAGAAGGACAGAGAGAGGGAGAGAGAGAGAGGTAGGAGAAGGACAGAGATTGAGAGATGTTGATAAAGAGAGAGAGAGGTAGGAGAAGGACAGAGATTGAGAGATGTCGATAAAGAGAGAGAGAGGTAGGAGAAGGACAGAGAGGGAGAGATGTTGATAAAGAGAGAGAGCGGTAGGAGAAGGACAGAGAGGGAGAGATATTGATAAAGAGAGAGAGAGGTAGGAGAAGGACAGAGAGGGAGAAATGTCGATAAAGAGAGAGAGAGGTAGGAGAAGGACAGAGATTGAGAGATGTTGATAAAGAGAGAGAGAGAGAAAGAGGTAGGAGAAGGACAGAGGGAGAGAGAGAGGTAGGAGAAGGACACAGAGAGGGAGAGAGAGAGAGAGAGAGAGGTAGGAGAAGGACAGAGATTGAGAGATGTCGATAAAGAGAGAGAGAGGTAGGAGAAGGACAGAGAGAGGGAGAGAGAGAGGGGTAGGAGAAGGACAGAGATTGAGAGTTGTCGATAAAGAGAGAGAGAGAGAGAGAGAGAGAGAGCGAGGTACGAGAAGGACGCAGAGGGAGAGATGTTGATAAAGAGAGAGAGAGAGAGGTAGTAGAAGGACAGAGGGAGAGATATTGATAAAGAGAGAGAGAGGTAGGAGAAGGACAGAGAGGGTGAAATGTTGATAAAGAGAGGTAGGAGAAGGACCGAGAGGGAGAGATGTTGATAGAGAGAGAGAGAGGTAGGAGAAGGACAGAGAGGGAGAGATGTTGATAAAGAGAGAGAGAGGTAGGAGAAGGACAGAGAGGGAGAGATGTTGATAAAGAGAGAGAGCGGTAGGAGAAGGACAGAGAGGGAGAGATATTGATAAAGAGAGAGAGAGGTAGGACAAGGACAGAGAGGGAGAGATGTTGATAAAGAGAGAGAGAGGTAGGAGAAGGACAGAGAGGGAGAGGTGTTGATAAAGAGAGAGAGAGAGAGGTAGGAGAAGGACAGAGAGGGAGAGATGTTGATAGAGAGAGAGGTAGGAGAGGGACAGAGAGGGAGAGATGTTGATAAAGAGAGAGAGAGGTAGGAGAAGGACAGAGATGGAGAGATGTTGATAAAGAGAGAGAGAGAGAGAGAGAGAGAGAGAGAGAGAGAGAGAGAGAGAGAGAGAGAGAGAGAGAGAGAGAGGGGAGAAGGACAGAGAGGGAGAGATGTTGATAGAGAGAGAGAGAGAGAGAGAGAGAGAGAGAGAGAGAGAGAGAGAGAGAGAGAGAGAGAGAGGTAGGAGAAGGACAGAGAGGGAGAGGTGTTGATAAAGAGAGAGAGAGAGAGAGAGAGAGGTAGGAGAGGGACAGAGAGGGAGAGATATTGATAAAGAGAGAGAGAGAGAGAGAGAGAGAGGTAGGAGAAGGACAGAGAGGGAGAGATGTTGATAAAGAGAGAGAGAGAGAGCGAGAGAGAGAGAGGTAGGAGAAGGACAGAGAGGGAGAAATGTTGATAAAGAGAGAGAGAGAGAGAGAGAGAGAGAGAGAGAGAGAGGGGTAGGAGAAGGACAGAGAGGGAGAGATGTTGATAAAGAGAGAGAGAGAGGGAGAGAGGTAGGAGAAGGACAGAGTGAGAGATGTCGATAAAGAGAGGGAGAGAGAGAGAGAGGTAGGAGAAGGACAGAGAGAGATGTCGATAAAGAGAGGGAGAGAGAGAGAGAGAGAGAGAGAGGTAGAAGAAGGACAGAGTGAGAGATGTCGATAAAGAGAGAGAGAGAGAGAGAGAGAGAGAGAGAGAGAGGTAGGAGAAGGACAGAGTGAGAGATGTCGATAAAGAGAGGGAGAGAGAGAGAGAGAGAGAGAGAGAGAGAGAGAGAGAGAGAGAGGGGGGGGGTAGGAGAAGGACAGAGAGTGGGATGGTATGATTCTTCTGAGACGAATCAAGTACAGAGGGTTAGCAAGGTGAAAGAGAGGAAGGAGAGATAGGGAGATGGAGGGATGGAGAGAGGATGGAGGGATGGAGAGAGGATGGAGGGATGGAGAGAGGATGGAGGGATGGAGAGAGGATGGAGGGATGGAGAGAGGATGGGGGGTGGAGAGAGGATCGAGGGTTGGAGAGGGGATGGGGGATGGAGAGAGGATGGGGGATGGAGAGAGGATGGAGGGATGGAGAGAGGATGGGGGTGGGAGAGAGGATGGGGGATGGAGAGAGGATGGAGGGATGGAGAGAGGATGGGGGATGGAGGAGGAGGATGGAGGGATGGAGAGAGGATGGGGCGGTGGAGAGAGGATCGAGGGTTGGAGAGAGGATGGGGGATGGAGAGAGGATGGAGGGATGGAGAGAGGATGGGGATGGAGAGAGGATCGAGGGTTGGAGAGAGGATGGGGATGGAGAGAGGATGGAGAGAGGATGGAGGGATGGAGAGAGGATGGGGGATGGAGAGAGGATGGAGGGATGGAGAGAGGATCGAGGGTTGGAGAGAGGATGGGGATGGAGAGAGGATGGGGGATGGAGAGATGGAGGGATGGAGAGAGGATGGGGGATGGAGAGAGGATCGAGGGTTGGAGAGAGGATGGAGGGATGGAGAGAGGATGGAGGGATGGAGAGAGGATGGAGGGATGGAGAGAGGATCGAGGGTTGGAGAGAGGATGGGGATGGAGAGAGGATGGGGGGATGGAGAGAGGATGGAGGGATGGAGAGAGGATGGGGGATGGAGAGAGGATGGAGGGATGGAGAGAGGATGGAGAGAGGATGGAGGGATGGAGAGAGGATGGAGGGATGGAGAGAGGGCCGGGGGGTGGAGACAGGATAGAGGGATAGAGAGAGGATGGAGGGATAGAGAGAGGATGGAGGGATGGAGAGAGGATCGGGGATGGAGGGAGGATGGAGGGATGGAGAGAGGATGGATGGAGAGAGGATCGGGATGGAGAGAGGATGGGGGATGGAGAGAGGATGGACAGATGGAGCGAGGATGGGGGATGGAGAGAGGATGGAGAGAGGATGGAGGGATGGAGAGAGGGCCGGGGGGTAGAGACAGGATAGAGGGATAGAGAGAGGATGGAGGGATAGAGAGAGGATGGAGGGATGGAGAGAGGGCCGGGGATGGAGGGAGGATGGAGGGATGGAGAGAGGGCCGGGGGGTGGAGCTGGGTTACAGAACAGAGGGAGTGGGTTATGCAGAGAGAAGATGAGGTATTGAGAAGGTGAAGGGATAGATTGGGACAAAAGAGGTATTGACTTTTTAAACAATTCCACAACAATAATTGTATCATGAATTGCATACGTATGTGTCTGTGTGTGTGTCTCACCTGGTGCGGGTGGTGTGTGCAGGTAAACCTCTTCGCTGTACTCTCCAAACCCTGCCTTATTGCTTCCTTTCACCCTTAACACGTACACACTGTCCATCTCCAGCCTGTCAATCACAGCACTAGTCCCGCCCACCTCCTCCAGGCGTTGCCACACCAGTGGAGCATTGGGATTCCTGACCTCTCCTCCCCAACCTGCCTCGGTCAATCCCATTCGCCGCTGAAACTCCACGGAGAAGTGCCAGGCAGGGGCGGAGTCCTGGGGGAGTCGCCAGCACAGGAACAGCTGGTCATAGGCCAGCGTGCGCTGAGTGTCAATCACAGGAGCCAATGGGGCTGTAGCAGGGGCGGGGCAGAGAAGAAAAGAGAGTTATATTGGTGGATGGGATGAGTTAGCTTTCAGATCTAACGTCTTACACGGACGGACCTCTTATATATCCCATGCTGCTGATGAGTTTCACTTCTCTGGAGGCGTCCATGTGGAAGTGTCTGAAGGAGGGATCAGCCGAGAGAGAGAAACACTGCAG
>NC_060191.1:2596113-2718613 GCF_021184085.1 Oncorhynchus gorbuscha
TATTCTGACATTTCACATTCTTCACATTCTCTCTAACTGACCTAAAACAGGGAATTTTTACTAGGATTGAATGTTGGGAATTGTGAAAAACTGAGTTAAGATGTATTTGGCTAAGGTGTATGTAAACTTCCGACTTCAACTGTAGCTATTGCTCGGTGATAATTAACACTTCCAAAATGTGTTGTTTATTTCAGATAGATTTCCAAACCAACGAAGACACACCAACACCGTACAGACTTGGATGCACATTATGCAGAATGGTAATCAATAAATACCTGTTTTAAATTGGCAGTTCTGTTTTGTTTGTTTACAGAGGGTCATTTCATAGGGAACTGGAGGAGGAGCTCTCCTATTGTTACATCATCAACGTTCAGACAATAAATACCTGTTTTAAATTGGCTGTTTTGTTTGTTTACAGAGGGTCATTTCATAGGGAACTGGAGGAGGAGCTCTCCTATTGTTACATCATCAACGTTCAGACAATAAATACCTGTTTTAAATTGGCTGTTTTGTTTGTTTACAGAGGGTCATTTCATAGGGAACTGGAGGAGGAGCTCTCCTATTGTTACATCATCAATGTTCAGACAATAAATACGCTCACATGGCAGATGTTCTGATACCTGGCTGGACTGTTTGATATACAGTACCAGTACAAAGTATAGACACATCTACTCATTCAAGGGTTTTTCTTTATTTTTTACTATTTTCTACATTGTAGAATAATAGTGAAGATATCAAAACTATGAAATAACACATATGGAATCATGTAGTAACCACAAAAGTGTTAAGCAAATCAAAATATATTTCATATTTGAGATTCTTCGGAGTAGCCACCCTTTGCCTTGAGGACAGCTTTGCACACTCTTGGCATTCTCTCAACTAGCTTCATGAGGTAGTCACCTGGAATGCATTTCAATTAACAGGTGTGTTTTATCAAAAGTTAATGTGTGGAATTGATTTACTTCTTAATGTGTTTGAGCCAATCAGTTGTGTTGTGACAAGGTAGGGGTGGTATTCAGAAGATAGCCCTATTTGGTAAAAGACCAAGTCCATATTATAGAAAGAACAGCTCAAATAAGCAAAGGGAAATGACAGTCCATCATTACTTTAAGACATGAAGGTCAGTCAATCCTGAAAACTTCAAGAACTTTGAAAGTTTCTTCAAGTGCAGTCGCAAAAAAACATTAAAATCTAAGAAGAAACTGGCTCTCATGAGGACCGCCACAGGAAAGGAAAACACAGAGTTACTTCTGCTGCAGAGGATAAGTTCATTAGAGTTAACTGCACATCAGACTGCAGCCCAAATAAACGCTTCACAGAGTTCAAGTAACATACACATCTCAACATCAGCTGTTCAGAGGAGACTGTGTGAATCAGGCCTTCATGGTTGAGTTGCTGCAAAGAAACTACTACTAAAGGACACCAATAACAAGAGACTTGCTTGGGCCAAAAAACATGAGCAATGGACATTAGACTGGCGGAAATCTGTCCTTTGGTCTGATGAGTCCAAATTTGACATTTTTGGTACCAACCGCTGTGTCTTTGTGAGACGCAGAGAAGGTGAATGGATGATCTCCGTATGTGTAGTTCCCACCTTGAAGCATGGAGGGGGAGGTGTGATGGTGCTTGCATGTGACAGTGTCTGTGATTTATTTAGAATTCAAGGCACACTTAGTCAGCATGGCTACCACAGCATTCTGCAGCAATACGCCATCCCATCTGTTTGGCACTTAGTGGGACTATTATTTATTTTTCAACAGGACAATGAGAGACTATTTCAGTTCTACTATTTACTCAATCGTCCAATCAAAATTAATTTAAGAACATTTGTGTTTGAATTCAGAAGTTCCAGGCTGTGTAAGGGCTATTTGACCAAGAAGGATAGAGATGGAGTGCTGTATCAGATGACCTGGCCTCCACAATCCCCTGACCTCAACCCAATTGAGACGGTTCGGGATGAGTTGGACCGCAGAGTGAAGGAAAAGCAGCCAACAAGTGCTCAGCATATGTGGGAACTCCTTCTAGACTGTTGGGAAAGCATTCCAGGTGAAGCTGGTTGAGAGATGGCCAAGAGTGTGCAAAGCTGTCATCAAGGCAAAGGGTGGCTACTATGAAGAATCTCAAATTGAAAATATATTTTGATTTGTTTAACACTTTTTTGGTTACTACATGATTCATCATGACTGGTTGCATCACTGCCTGGTATGGCAACTGTTCAGCCTCCGACCACAAGGTGTTACAGAGGGTAGTGCATACGGCCCAGTACATCACTGGGGCCAAGCTTCCTGCCATCCAGGACCTATATACCAGGAGTTGTCAGAGGAAGGCCCTCAAAACTGTCAAAGACTCCAGCCACTCTAGTCATAGACTGTTCTCTCTGCTACCGCACGGCAAGTGGTACCGGAGCGCCAAGTCTAGGTCCAAAAGGCTTCTTAACAGCTTCTACCCCCAAACCATAAGACTCCTAAACAGCTAATCAAAGGGCTACCCAGACCCCTCGTTTACACTGCTGCTACTCTCTGTTTATAATCTATGCATAGTCACTTTAACTCTACCTACATGTATATATTACCTCAATTACCTCAATTAACCGGTGCCCCCGCACATTGACTCTGTAGCGGTACCCCCTGTATATAGCCTTGCTTGTTATTTTACTGCTGCTCTTTAATTATTTGTTACTTTAATTTTCTATTTTTTATTTTTTACGTAACACTTATTTTAATTTGTTTTCTTAACTTCTTAAAGCTGGTTGGTTAAGGGCTTGTAAGTAAGCATTTCATTCTAAGGTCTAAGCCTGTTGTATTCGGCACGTGACAAATAAATTGGATTTGATTTGATTCCATATGTTTTATTTCATAGTTTTGATGTATTCACTATTATTCCACAATGTAGAAAATAGTAAAAAATAAAGAAAAACCCTTGAATGGGTAGGTGTGTCTATACTTTTGACTGGTACTGTAAATACACTACTGTTCAAAGGTTTGGGGTCACTGAAAAATGTCCTTGTTTTTTAAAGAAAAGCATGTTTTTTGTCCATTAAAATAACATCTAATTGATCAGAAATAAAGTGTAAACATTGTTAATGTTGTAAATGACTATTTTAGCTGGACGACTGATTTCTTTGCTGGAATATCTACATAGGCGTACAGAGGTCCATTATCAGCAACCATCACTCCTGTGTTCCAATGGCATGTTGTGTTAACTAATACAAGTTTATCCTTTTAAAAGGCTAATTGATCAGAAGAAAACCCTTTTGCAAGTATGTTAATACAGCTGAAAACTGTAGTCCTGATTAAAGAGGCAATAAAACTGGCCTTCTTTAGACTAGTTGAGTATCTGGAGCATCAGCATTTGTGGGTTCGATTACAGGTTCAAAATGGCCAGAAACAAAGCCTTTCTTCTGAAACTTCTGAAACAACATTAACAATGTCTACACTGTATTTCTGATCTCTTTCTCTTTTCTTTTTTTTTTAAATGAGGTTTTCTTTCAAAAACAAGGACATTTCTAAGTGACCCCAAACTTTGGAATGGTAGGTAGTGTGTGTATTTATATATGGCTCTGGTATGAACCATCTTCACTGACCAGTAAAATAAAGTCAGATGCTGATCTGATGATGATGTCACTCTCATCTGCAGGCACCGGCACACAAGTAAGATCGACATCAGCATTCACACACACACTAACCCACCTGGTCTGAGGACGCGGTCCAGGCGGTCAGTGGTCTTGGGCGGGGGCCTGCGTGCCCCGCGCGGGGAGCGTGTGTTGGGGGAGGCGGCCGGGGAGTTGGGCTCTGGGGGGAGGTCTGGGGCAGGGTATCCTCTCTGGATTAACACCTCAGCAGCACACAGCAGACACACACTGTGCTGGCACGGCAGGATGATGGGCTGCTTCACCATCTCAGTACACACCGGGCAATGCAGCTCCCGCTCCATACTCTTCATGTTAGACTGGAGGACGAGAGAGGGAGGGAGGATAAGGGGTTGGAGATAGTAGAGAGACAGGGAGAGGTGTTAGAGGAGCAGGGATAAGGGGTTGTAGATAGTAAAGAGACGGAGAGAGGAGTTAGAGGAGCAGGGAGGGGGGATAAGGGGTTGTAGATAGTAAAGAGACGGAGAGAGGAGTTAGAGGAGCAGGGAGGAGGGATAAGGGGTTGGAGATAGTAAAGAGATGGAGAGAGGAGTTAGAGGAGCAGGGAGGGGGGATAAGGGGTTGGAGATAGTAGAGAGACGGGGAGAGGAGTTAGAGGAGCAGGGAGGGGGAATAAGGGGTTGGAGATAGTAAAGAGATGGAGAGAGGAGTTAGAGGAGCAAGGAGGGGGATAAGGGGTTGGAGATAGTAAAGTGATGGGGAGAGGAGTTAGAGGAGCAGGGATAAGGGGTTGGAGATAGTAAAGAGATGGGGAGAGGAGTTAGAGGAGCAGGGAGGGGGGATAAGGGGTTGTAGATAGTAAAGAGACGGAGAGAGGAGTTAGAGGAGCAGGGAGGGGGGATAAGGGGTTGGAGATAGTAAAGTGATGGGGAGAGGAGTTAGAGGAGCAGGGATAAGGGGTTGGAGATAGTAAAGAGATGGGGAGAGGAGTTAGAGGAGCAGGGAGGGGGGATAAGGGGTTGGAGATAGTAAAGAGATGGGGAGAGGAGTTAGAGGAGCAAGGAGGGGGGATAAGGGGTTGGAGATAGTAAAGTGATGGGGAGAGGAGTTAGAGGAGCAGGGAGGGGGGATAAGGGGTTGGAGATAGTAAAGAGACGGGGAGAGGAGTTAGAGGAGCAGGGAGGAGGGATAAGGGGTTGGAGATAGTAAAGAGACGGGGAGAGGAGTTAGAGGAGCAGGGAGGGGGGATAAGGGGTTGGAGATAGTAAAGAGATGGAGAGAGGAGTTAGAGGAGCAGGGAGGGGGATAAGGGGTTGGAGATAGTAAAGAGACGGGGAGAGGAGTTAGAGGAGCAGGGAGGGGGATAAGGGGTTGGAGATAGTAAAGTGATGGGGAGAGGAGTTAGAGGAGCAGGGATAAGGGGTTGGAGATAGTAAAGAGATGGGGAGAGGAGTTAGAGGAGCAGGGAGGGGGATAAGGGGTTGGAGATAGTAAAGAGACGGGGAGAGGAGTTAGAGGAGCAGGGAGGGGGATAAGGGGTTGGAGATAGTAAAGTGATGGGGAGAGGAGTTAGAGGAGCAGGGATAAGGGGTTGGAGATAGTAAAGAGATGGGGAGAGGAGTTAGAGGAGCAGGGAGGGGGGATAAGGGGTTGGAGATAGTAAAGAGATGGGGAGAGGAGTTAGAGGAGCAGGGAGGGGAGATAAGGGGTTGGAGATAGTAAAGAGACGGGGAGAGGAGATAGAGGAGCAGGGATAAGGGGTTGGAGATAGTAAAGAGACGGGGAGAGGAGTTAGAGGTGCAGGGAGGGGAGATAAGGGGTTGGAGATAGTAAAGAGATGGGGAGAGGAGTTAGAGGAGCAGGGAGGGGAGATAAGGGGTTGGAGATAGTAAAGAGACGGGGAGAGGAGTTAGAGGAGCAGGGAGGGGGATAAGGGGTTGGAGATAGAAGAGAGACGGGGAGAGGAGTTAGAGGAGCAGGGAGGGGGGATAAGGGGTTGGAGATAGTAGAGAGACGGGGAGAGGAGTTAGAGGAGCAGGGAGGGGGATAAGGGGTTGGAGATAGTAGAGAGACGGGGAGAGGAGTTAGAGGAGCAGGGAGGGGGGATAAGGGGTTGGAGATAGTAGAGAGACGGGGAGAGGAGTTAGAGGAGCAGGGAGGGGGATAAGGGGTTGGAGATAGTAAAGAGATGGGGAGAGGAGTTAGAGGAGCAGGGAGGGGGATAAGGGGTTGGAGATAGTAAAGAGACGGGGAGAGGAGTTAGAGGAGCAGGGAGGGGGGATAAGGGGTTGGAGATAGTAAAGAGATTGGGAGAGGAGTTAGAGGAGCAGGGAGGGGAGATAAGGGGTTGGAGATAGTAAAGAGACGGGGAGAGGAGTTAGAGGAGCAGGGAGGGGAGATAAGGGGTTGGAGATAGTAAAGAGACAGGGAGAGGTGTTAGAGGAGCAGGGATAAGGGGTTGGAGATAGTAAAGAGATGGAGAGAGGAGATAGAGGAGCAGGGAGGGGGAATAAGGGGTTGGAGATAGTAAAGAGATGGAGAGAGGAGTTAGAGGAGCAGGGAGGGGGGATAAGGGGTTGGAGATAGTAGAGAGACGGGGAGAGGAGTTAGAGGAGCAGGGAGGGGGGATAAGGGGTTGGAGATAGTAAAGAGATGGAGAGAGGAGTTAGAGGAGCAAGGAGGGGGGATAAGGGGTTGGAGATAGTAAAGTGATGGGGAGAGGAGTTAGAGGAGCAGGGATAAGGGGTTGGAGATAGTAAAGAGATGGGGAGAGGAGTTAGAGGAGCAGGGAGGGGGGATAAGGGGTTGTAGATAGTAAAGAGACGGAGAGAGGAGTTAGAGGAGCAGGGAGGGGGATAAGGGGTTGGAGATAGTAAAGTGATGGGGAGAGGAGTTAGAGGAGCAGGGATAAGGGGTTGGAGATAGTAAAGAGATGGGGAGAGGAGTTAGAGGAGCAGGGAGGGGGGATAAGGGGTTGGAGATAGTAAAGAGATGGGGAGAGGAGTTAGAGGAGCAAGGAGGGGGATAAGGGGTTGGAGATAGTAAAGTGATGGGGAGAGGAGTTAGAGGAGCAGGGAGGGGGATAAGGGGTTGGAGATAGTAAAGAGACGGGGAGAGGAGTTAGAGGAGCAGGGAGGAGGGATAAGGGGTTGGAGATAGTAAAGAGACGGGGAGAGGAGTTAGAGGAGCAGGGAGGGGGGATAAGGGGTTGGAGATAGTAAAGAGACGGGGAGAGGAGTTAGAGGAGCAGGGAGGGGGATAAGGGGTTGGAGATAGTAAAGTGATGGGGAGAGGAGTTAGAGGAGCAGGGATAAGGGGTTGGAGATAGTAAAGAGATGGGGAGAGGAGTTAGAGGAGCAGGGAGGGGGATAAGGGGTTGGAGATAGTAAAGAGACGGGGAGAGGAGTTAGAGGAGCAGGGAGGGGGATAAGGGGTTGGAGATAGTAAAGTGATGGGGAGAGGAGTTAGAGGAGCAGGGATAAGGGGTTGGAGATAGTAAAGAGATGGGGAGAGGAGATAGAGGAGCAGGGATAAGGGGTTGGAGATAGTAAAGAGATAGAGGAGGTAGAGGTGCAGGGAGGGGAGATAAGGGGTTGGAGATAGTAAAGAGATGGGGAGAGGAGTTAGAGGAGCAGGGAGGGGAGATAAGGGGTTGGAGATAGTAAAGAGACGGGGAGAGTTAGAGGAGCAGAGGAGGGGGATAAGGGGTTGGAGATAGAAGAGAGACGGGGAGAGGAGTTAGAGGAGAGGGAGGGGGGATAAGGGTTGGAGATAGTAGAGAGACGGGGAGAGGAGTTAGAGGAGCAGGGAGGGGGATAAGGGGGTTGGAGATAGTAAAGAGATGGGGAGAGGAGTTAGAGGAGCAGGGAGGGGAGATAAGGGGTTGGAGATAGTAAAGAGACGGGGAGAGGAGATAGAGGAGCAGGGATAAGGGGTTGGAGATAGTAAAGAGACGGGGAGAGGAGTTAGAGGAGCAGGGAGGGGAGATAAGGGGTTGGAGATAGTAAAGAGATGGGGAGAGGAGTTAGAGGAGCAGGGAGGGGAGATAAGGGGTTGGAGATAGTAAAGAGACGGGGAGAGGAGTTAGAGGAGCAGGGAGGGGGATAAGGGGTTGGAGATAGAAGAGAGACGGGGAGAGGAGTTAGAGGAGCAGGGAGGGGGATAAGGGGTTGGAGATAGTAGAGAGACGGGGAGAGGAGTTAGAGGAGCAGGGAGGGGGGATAAGGGGTTGGAGATAGTAGAGAGACGGGGAGAGGAGTTAGAGGAGCAGGGAGGGGGATAAGGGGTTGGAGATAGTAGAGAGACGGGGAGAGGAGTTAGAGGAGCAGGGAGGGGGGATAAGGGGTTGGAGATAGTAAAGAGATGGGGAGAGGAGTTAGAGGAGCAGGGAGGGGGATAAGGGGTTGGAGATAGTAAAGAGACGGGGAGAGGAGTTAGAGGAGCAGGGAGGGGGGATAAGGGGTTGGAGATAGTAAAGAGATGGGGAGAGGAGTTAGAGGAGCAGGGAGGGGAGATAAGGGGTTGGAGATAGTAAAGAGACGGGGAGAGGAGTTAGAGGAGCAGGGAGGGGAGATAAGGGGTTGGAGATAGTAAAGAGACAGGGAGAGGTGTTAGAGGAGCAGGGATAAGGGGTTGGAGATAGTAAAGAGATGGGAGAGAGGAGTTAGAGGAGCAGGGAGGGGGGAATAAGGGGTTGGAGATAGTAAAGAGATGGGGAGAGGAGTTAGAGGAGCAGGGAGGGGGATAAGGGGTTGGAGATAGTAGAGAGACGGGGAGAGGAGTTAGAGGAGCAGGGAGGGGGATAAGGGGTTGGAGATAGTAAAGAGATGGAGAGAGGAGTTAGAGGAGCAAGGAGGGGGATAAGGGGTTGGAGATAGTAAAGATGGGGAGAGGAGTTAGAGGAGCAGGGATAAGGGGTTGGAGATAGTAAAGAGATGGGGAGAGGAGTTAGAGGAGCAGGGAGGGGGGATAAGGGGTTGTAGATAGTAAAGAGACGGAGAGAGGAGTTAGAGGAGCAGGGAGGGGGGATAAGGGGTTGGAGATAGTAAAGGATGGGGAGAGGAGTTAGAGGAGCAGGGATAAGGGGTTGGAGATAGTAAAGAGATGGGGAGAGGAGTTAGAGGAGCAGGGAGGGGGGATAAGGGGTTGGAGATAGTAAAGAGATGGGGAGAGGAGTTAGAGGAGCAGGAGGGGGGATAAGGGGTTGGAGATAGTAAAGAGATGGGGAGAGGAGTTAGAGGAGCAGGGAGGGGGGATAAGGGGTTGGAGATAGTAAAGAGACGGGGAGAGGAGTTAGAGGAGCAGGGAGGGGGATAAGGGGTTGGAGATAGTAAAGAGACGGGGAGAGGAGTTAGAGGAGCAGGGAGGGGGATAAGGGGTTGGAGATAGTAAAGAGACGGGGAGAGGAGTTAGAGGAGCAGGGAGGGGGATAAGGGGTTGGAGATAGTAAAGTGATGGGGAGAGGAGTTAGAGGAGCAGGGATAAGGGGTTGGAGATAGTAAAGAGATGGGGAGAGGAGTTAGAGGAGCAGGGAGGGGGATAAGGGGTTGGAGATAGTAAAGAGACGGGGAGAGGAGTTAGAGGAGCAGGGAGGGGGATAAGGGGTTGGAGATAGTAAAGTGATGGGGAGAGGAGTTAGAGGAGCAGGGATAAGGGGTTGGAGATAGTAAAGAGATGGGGAGAGGAGTTAGAGGAGCAGGGAGGGGGATAAGGGGTTGGAGATAGTAAAGAGATGGGGAGAGGAGTTAGAGGAGCAGGGAGGGGGATAAGGGGTTGGAGATAGTAAAGAGACGGGGAGAGGAGATAGAGGAGCAGGGATAAGGGGTTGGAGATAGTAAAGAGACGGGGAGAGGAGTTAGAGGAGCAGGGAGGGGAGATAAGGGGTTGGAGATAGTAAAGAGATGGGGAGAGGAGGGAGGAGCAGGGAGGGGATAAGGGGTTGGAGATAGTAAAGAGACGGGGAGAGGAGTTAGAGGAGCAGGGAGGGGGGATAAGGGGTTGGAGATAGAAGAGAGACGGGGAGAGGAGTTAGAGGAGCAGGGAGGGGGGATAAGGGGTTGGAGATAGTAGAGAGACGGGGAGAGGAGTTAGAGGAGCAGGGAGGGGGATAAGGGGTTGGAGATAGTAGAGAGACGGGGAGAGGAGTTAGAGGAGCAGGGAGGGGGATAAGGGGTTGGAGATAGTAGAGAGACGATGGAGAGAGTTAGAGGAGCAGGGAGGGGGATAAGGGGTTGGAGATAGTAAAGAGATGGGGAGAGGAGTTAGAGGAGCAGGGAGGGGGATAAGGGGTTGGAGATAGTAAAGAGACAGGGAGAGGAGTTAGAGGAGCAGGGAGGGGGATAAGGGGTTGGAGATAGTAAAGAGATGGGGAGAGGAGTTAGAGGAGCAGGGAGGGGAGATAAGGGGTTGGAGATAGTAAAGAGACGGGGAGAGGAGTTAGAGGAGCAGGGAGGGAGATAAGGGGTTGGAGATAGTAAAGAGACAGGGAGAGGTGTTAGAGGAGCAGGGATAAGGGGTTGGAGATAGTAAAGAGACGGGGAGAGGAGTTAGAGGAGCAGGGAGGGGGATAAGGGGTTGGAGATAGTAGAGAGACGGGGAGAGGAGTTAGAGGAGCAGGGAGGGGGGGATAAGGGGTTGGAGATAGTAGAGAGACGGGGAGAGGAGTTAGAGGAGCAGGGAGGGGGGGATAAGGGGTTGGAGATAGTAAAGAGATGGGGAGAGGAGTTAGAGGAGCAGGGAGGGGGATAAGGGGTTGGAGATAGTAAAGAGATGGGGAGAGGAGTTAGAGGAGCAGGGAGGGGGATAAGGGGTTGGAGATAGTAAAGAGATGGGGAGAGGAGTTAGAGGAGCAGGGAGGGGAGATAAGGGGTTGGAGATAGTAAAGAGACGGGGAGAGGAGTTAGAGGAGCAGGGAGGGGAGATAAGGGGTTGGAGATAGTAAAGAGATGGGGAGAGGAGTTAGAGGAGCAGGGAGGGAGATAAGGGGTTGGAGATAGTAAAGAGACGGGGAGAGGAGTTAGAGGAGCAGGGAGGGGGGATAAGGGGTTGGAGATAGAAGAGAGACGGGAGAGGAGTTAGAGGAGCAGGGAGGGGGATAAGGGGTTGGAGATAGTAGAGAGACGGGGAGAGGAGTTAGAGGAGCAGGGAGGGGGGATAAGGGGTTGGAGATAGTAGAGAGACAGGGAGAGGAGTTAGAGGAGCAGGGAGGGGGAATAAGGTGTTGGAGATAGTAGAGAGACAGGGAGAGGAGTTAGAGGAGCAGGGAGGGGGATAAGGGGTTGGAGATAGTAAAGAGACGGGGAGAGGAGATAGAGGAGCAGGGAGGGGGATAAGGGGTTGGAGATAGTAAAGAGACGGGGAGAGGAGATAGAGGAGCAGGGATAAGGGGTTGGAGATAGTAAAGAGACGGAGAGAGGAGTTAGAGGAGCAGGGATAAGGGGTTGGTGATAGTAAAGAGTGATGGGGAGAGGAGTTAGAGGAGCAGGGAGGGGGGATAAGGGGTTGGAGATAGTAAAGAGATGGGGAGAGGAGTTAGAGGAGCAGGGAGGGGGATAAGGGGTTGGAGATAGTATGGGGAGAGGAGTTAGAGGAGCAGGGAGGGGGATAAGGGGTTGGAGATAGTAAAGAGATGGGGAGAGGAGTTAGAGGAGCAGGGAGGGGAGATAAGGGGTTGGAGATAGTAAAGAGACGGGGAGAGGAGTTAGAGGAGCAGGGAGGGGGATAAGGGTTTGGAGATAATAAAGAGACAGGGAGAGGTGTTAGAGGAGCAGGGATAAGGGGTTGGAGATAGTAAAGAGATGGGGAGAGGAGTTAGAGGAGCAGGGAGGGGGATAAGGGGTTGGAGATAGTAAAGAGACGGGGAGAGGAGTTAGAGGAGCAGGGATAAGGGGTTGGAGATAGTAAAGAGACAGGGAGAGGTGTTAGAGGAGCAGGGATAAGGGGTTGGAGATAGTAAAGAGATGGAGAGAGGAGTTAGAGGAGCAGGGAGGGGGGATAAGGGGTTGGAGATAGTAGAGAGACGGGGAGAGGAGTTAGAGGAGCAGGGAGGGGGGATAAGGGGTTGGAGATAGAAAGAGACGGGGAGAGGAGTTAGAGGAGCAGGGAGGGGGATAAGGGGTTGGAGATAGTAGAGAGACGGGGAGAGGAGTTAGAGGAGCAGGGAGGGGGATAAGGGGTTGGAGATAGTAGAGAGACGGGGAGAGGAGTTAGAGGAGCAGGGAGGGGGATAAGGGGTTGGAGATAGTAAAGAGACGAGGGAGAGGAGTTAGAGGAGCAGGGAGGGGGATAAGGGGTTGGAGATAGTAAAGAGATGGGGAGAGGAGTTAGAGGAGCAGGGAGGGGGATAAGGGGTTGGAGATAGTAAAGAGACGGGGAGAGGAGTTAGAGGAGCAGGGAGGGGGATAAGGGGTTGGAGATAGTAAAGAGATGGGGAGAGGAGTTAGAGGAGCAGGGAGGGGAGATAAGGGGTTGGAGATAGTAAAGAGACGGGGAGAGGAGTTAGAGGAGCAGGGAGGGGGATAAGGGGTTGGAGATAGTAAAGAGACAGGGAGAGGTGTTAGAGGAGCAGGGATAAGGGGTTGGAGATAGTAAAGAGACGGGGAGGGAGTTAGAGGAGCAGGGAGGGGGGATAAGGGGTTGGAGATAGTAGAGAGACGGGGAGAGGAGTTAGAGGAGCAGGGAGGGGGATAAGGGGTTGGAGATAGTAGAGAGACGGGGAGAGGAGTTAGAGGAGCAGGGAGGGGGGATAAGGGGTTGGAGATAGTAAAGAGATGGGGAGAGGAGTTAGAGGAGCAGGGAGGGGGATAAGGGGTTGGAGATAGTAAAGAGACGGGGAGAGGAGTTGGAGGAGCAGGGAGGGGGATAAGGGGTTGGAGATAGTAAAGAGATGGGGAGAGGAGTTAGAGGAGCAGGGAGGGGAGATAAGGGGTTGGAGATAGTAAAGAGACGGGGAGAGGAGTTAGAGGAGCAGGGAGGGGAGATAAGGGGTTGGAGATAGTAAAGAGATGGGGAGAGGGTTAGAGGAGCAGGGAGGGGAGATAAGGGGTTGGAGATAGTAAAGAGAGGGGAGAGGAGTTAGAGGAGCAGGGAGGGGGATAAGGGGTTGGAGATAGAAGAGAGACGGGGAGAGGAGTTAGAGGAGCAGGGAGGGGGATAAGGGGTTGGAGATAGTAGAGAGACGGGGAGAGGAGTTAGAGGAGCAGGAGCGGGGGATAAGGGGTTGGAGATAGTAGAGAGACAGGGAGAGGAGTTAGAGGAGCAGGGAGGGGGAATAAGGTGTTGGAGATAGTAGAGAGACAGGGAGAGGAGTTAGAGGAGCAGGGAGGGGGATAAGGGGTTGGAGATAGTAAGAGACGGGGAGAGGAGATAGAGGAGCAGGGATAAGGGGTTGGAGATAGTAAAGAGACGGAGAGAGGAGTTAGAGGAGCAGGGATAAGGGGTTGGAGATAGTAAAGAGATGGGGAGAGGAGTTAGAGGAGCAGGGAGAGGAGATAGTAAAGAGGAGCAGTTAGAGGAGCAGGGCAGGGGGGATAAGGGGTTGGAGATAGTATAGTAGAAGAGATAGTATGGGGAGAGGAGTTGGAGATAGTAAGAGATGGGGAGAGGAGTTAGAGGAGCAGGAGGGGGATAAGGGGTTGGAGATAGTAAAGAGACGGGGAGAGGAGTTAGAGGAGCAGGGAGGGGGGATAAGGGGTTGGAGATAGTAAAGAGACAGGGAGAGGAGTTAGAGGAGCAGGGATAAGGGGTTGGAGATAGTAAAGAGATGGGGAGAGGAGTTAGAGGAGCAGGGAGGGGGGATAAGGGGTTGGAGATAGTAAAGAGACGGGGAGAGGAGTTAGAGGAGCAGGGATAAGGGGTTGGAGATAGTAAAGAGACAGGGAGAGGTGTTAGAGGAGCAGGGATAAGGGGTTGGAGATAGTAAAGAGATGGAGAGAGGAGTTAGAGGAGCAGGGAGGGGGGATAAGGGTTTGGAGATAATAAAGAGACAGGGAGAGGTGTTAGAGGAGCAGGGATAAGGGGTTGGAGATAGTAAAGAGATGGGGAGAGGAGTTAGAGGAGCAGGGAGGGGGATAAGGGTTGGAGATAGTAAAGAGACAGGGAGAGGTGTTAGAGGAGCAGGGATAAGGGGTTGGAGATAGTAAAGAGATGGGGAGAGGAGTTAGAGGAGCAGGGAGGGGGATAAGGGGTTGGAGATAGTAAAGAGACGGGGAGAGGAGATAGAGGAGCAGGGATAAGGGGTTGGAGATAGTAAAGAGACGGGGAGAGGAGTTAGAGGAGCAGGGAGGGGGATAAGGGGTTGGAGATAGTAAAGAGATGGGGAGAGGAGTTAGAGGAGCAGGGAGGGGAGATAAGGGGTTGGAGATAGTAAAGAGATGGGGAGAGGAGTTAGAGGAGCAGGGAGGGGGGATAAGGGGTTGGAGATAGTAAAGAGACGGGGAGAGGAGTTAGAGGAGCAGGGAGGGGGATAAGGGGTTGGAGATAGTAAAGAGATGGGGAGAGGAGTTAGAGGAGCAGGGAGGGGAGATAAGGGGTTGGAGATAGTAAAGAGACGGGGAGAGGAGTTAGAGGAGCAGGGAGGGGATAAGGGGTTGGAGATAGTAAAGAGACAGGGAGAGGTGTTAGAGGAGCAGGGATAAGGGGTTGGAGATAGTAAAGAGACGGGGAGAGGAGTTAGAGGAGCAGGGAGGGGGGATAAGGGGTTGGAGATAGTAGAGAGACGGGGAGAGGAGTTAGAGGAGCAGGGAGGGGGATAAGGGGTTGGAGATAGTAGAGAGACGGGGAGAGGAGTTAGAGGAGCAGGGAGGGGGATAAGGGGTTGGAGATAGTAAAGAGATGGGGAGAGGAGTTAGAGGAGCAGGGAGGGGGATAAGGGGTTGGAGATAGTAAAGAGACGGGGAGAGGAGTTAGAGGAGCAGGGAGGGGGATAAGGGGTTGGAGATAGTAAAGAGATGGGGAGAGGAGTTAGAGGAGCAGGGAGGGGGATAAGGGGTTGGAGATAGTAAAGAGACGGGGAGAGGAGTTAGAGGAGCAGGGAGGGGAGATAAGGGGTTGGAGATAGTAAAGAGATGGGGAGAGGAGTTAGAGGAGCAGGGAGGGGAGATAAGGGGTTGGAGATAGTAAAGAGACGGGGAGAGGAGTTAGAGGAGCAGGGAGGGGGATAAGGGGTTGGAGATAGAAGAGAGACGGGGAGAGGAGTTAGAGGAGCAGGGAGGGGGATAAGGGGTTGGAGATAGTAGAGAGACGGGGAGAGGAGTTAGAGGAGCAGGGAGGGGGGATAAGGGGTTGGAGATAGTAGAGAGACAGGGAGAGGAGTTAGAGGAGCAGGGAGGGGGGATAAGGGGTTGGAGATAGTAGAGAGACAGGGAGAGGAGTTAGAGGAGCAGGGAGGGGGATAAGGGGTTGGAGATAGTAAAGAGACGGGGAGAGGAGATAGAGGAGCAGGGATAAGGGGTTGGAGATAGTAAAGAGACGGAGAGAGGAGTTAGAGGAGCAGGGATAAGGGGTTGGTGATAGTAAAGTGATGGGGAGAGGAGTTAGAGGAGCAGGGAGGGGGATAAGGGGTTGGAGATAGTAAAGAGATGGGGAGAGAGTTAGAGGAGCAGGGAGGGGGATAAGGGGTTGGAGATAGTATGGGGAGAGGAGTTAGAGGAGCAGGGAGGGGGATAAGGGGTTGGAGATAGTAAAGAGATGGGGAGAGGAGTTAGAGGAGCAGGGAGGGGAGATAAGGGGTTGGAGATAGTAAAGAGACGGGGAGAGGAGTTAGAGGAGCAGGGAGGGGGATAAGGGTTTGGAGATAGTAAAGAGACAGGGAGAGGTGTTAGAGGAGCAGGGATAAGGGGTTGGAGATAGTAAAGAGATGGGGAGAGGGTTAGAGGAGCAGGGAGGGGGATAAGGGGTTGGAGATAGTAAAGAGACGGGGAGAGGAGTTAGAGGAGCAGGGATAAGGGGGGGAGATAAGGGGGAGAGGAGTGGAGATAGTTGGAATAGAAGAGGGAGAGGAGTTAGAGGAGCAGGGATAAGGGGTTGGAGATAGTAAAGAGATGGGGGAGAGGAGTTAGAGGAGCAGGGATAAGGGGTTGGAGATAGTAAGAGACGGGGAGAGGAGTTAGAGAGCAGGGAGGGGGGAGGGTTGGAGATAGGTTAGAGGAGCAGGGAGGGGGGATAAGGGGTTGGAGATAGTAAAGAGATGAGAGAGGAGTTAGAGGAGCAGGGAGGGGATAAGGGGTTGGAGATAGTAGAGAGACGGGGAGAGGAGTTAGAGGAGCAAGGAGCGGGGGGGATAAGGGGTTGGAGATAGTAGAGAGACAGGGAGAGGAGTTAGAGGAGCAGGGAGGGGGAATAAGGTGTTGGAGGTAGAAGAGAGACGGGGAGACGAGTTAGAGGAGCAGGGAGGGGGATAAGGGGTTGGAGATAGAAGAGAGACGGGGAGAGGAGTTAGAGGAGCAGGGAGGGGGGATAAGGGGTTGGAGATAGTAGAGAGACAGGGAGAGGAGTTAGAGGAGCAGGGAGGGGGGATAAGGGGTTGGAGATAGTAGAGAGACGGGGAGAGGAGTTAGAGGAGCAGGGAGGGGCGATAAGGGGTTGGAGATAGTAGAGAGACGGAGAGGGAGTTAGAGGAGCAGGGAGGGGGATAAGGGGTTGGAGATAGTAAAGAGACGGGGAGAGGAGATAGAGGAGCAGGGATAAGGGGTTGTAGATAGTAAAGAGACGGAGAGAGGAGTTAGAGGAGCAGGGATAAGGGGTTGGAGATAGTAAAGAGATGGAGAGAGGAGTTAGAGGAGCAGGGAGGGGGGATAAGGGGTTGGAGATAGTAAAGAGACGGGGAGAGGAGTTAGAGGAGCAGGGAGGGGGATAAGGGGTTGGAGATAGTAAAGAGATGGGGAGAGGGTTAGAGGAGTAAGGGGTTGGAGATAGTAAAGAGATGGGGAGAGGAGTTAGAGGAGCAGGGAGGGGGATAAGGGGTTGGAGATAGTAAAGAGATGGGGAGAGGAGTTAGAGGAGCAGGGAGGGGGATAAGGGGTTGGAGATAGTAAAGAGACGGGGAGAGGAGTTAGAGGAGCAGGGATAAGGGGTTGGAGATAGTAAAGAGATGGGGAGAGGAGTTAGAGGAGCAGGGAGGGGGATAAGGGGTTGGAGATAGTAAAGAGATGGGGAGAGGAGTTAGAGGAGCAGGGAGGGGGATAAGGGGTTGGAGATAGTAAAGAGATGGGGAGAGGAGTTAGAGGAGCAGGGAGGGGGATAAGGGGTTGGAGATAGTAAAGAGACGGAGAGAGGAGTTAGAGGAGCAGGGAGGGGGAGGGGTTGGAGATAGTAAAGAGATGGGGAGAGGAGTTAGAGGAGCAGGGAGGGGGATAAGGGGTTGGAGATAGTAAAGAGACGGGGAGAGGAGTTAGAGGAGCAGGGATAAGGGGTTGGAGATAGTAAAGAGATGGGGAGAGGAGTTAGAGGAGCAGGGAGGGGAGATAAGGGGTTGGAGATAGTAAAGAGATGGGGAGAGGAGTTAGAGGAGCAGGGAGGGGGATAAGGGGTTGGAGATAGTAAAGAGACGGGGAGAGGGTTAGAGAGGGGAGTAAGGGTTGGAGATAGAAGAGAGACGGGGAGAGGAGTTAGAGGAGCAGGGATAAGGGGATTGGAGGGTAGATAGAGAGACGGGGAGAGGAGTTAGAGGAGCAGGGAGGGGGATAAGGGGTTGGAGATAGTAGAGAGACGGGGAGAGGAGTTAGAGGAGCAGGGAGGGGGATAAGGGGTTGGAGATAGTAGAGAGACGGGGAGAGGAGTTAGAGGAGCAGGGAGGGGGATAAGGGGTTGGAGATAGTAAAGAGATGGGGAGAGGAGTTAGAGGAGCAGGGAGGGGGATAAGGGGTTGGAGATAGTAAAGAGACGGGGAGAGGAGTTAGAGGAGCAGGGAGGGGGGATAAGGGGTTGGAGATAGTAAAGAGATGGGGAGAGGAGTTAGAGGAGCAGGGAGGGGAGATAAGGGGTTGGAGATAGTAAAGAGACGGGGAGAGGAGTTAGAGGAGCAGGGAGGGGGATAAGGGGTTGGAGATAGTAAAGAGACAGGGAGAGGTGTTAGAGGAGCAGGGAGGGGTTGGAGATAGTAAAGAGAGCAGAGGAGCAGGGAGGGGATAAGGGGTTGGAGATAGTAAAGAGATGGGGAGAGGAGTTAGAGGAGCAGGGAGGGGAGATAAGGGGTTGGAGATAGTAAAGAGACGGGGAGAGGAGTTAGAGGAGCAGGGAGGGGGGATAAGGGGTTGGAGATAGTAAGAGAGACGGGGAGAGGAGTTAGAGGAGCAGGGAGGGGGATAAGGGGTTGGAGATAGTAGAGAGACAGGGAGAGGAGTTAGAGGAGCAGGGAGGGGGATAAGGGGTTGGAGATAGTAAAGAGACGGGGAGAGGAGTTAGAGGAGCAGGGAGGGGGATAAGGGGTTGGAGATAGTAGAGAGACGGGGAGAGGAGTTAGAGGAGCAGGGAGGGGGATAAGGGGTTGGAGATAGTAAAGAGATGGGGAGAGGAGTTAGAGGAGCAGGGAGGGGGATAAGGGGTTGGAGATAGTAAAGAGACGGGGAGAGGAGTTAGAGGAGCAGGGAGGGGGATAAGGGGTTGGAGATAGTAAAGAGATGGGGAGAGGAGTTAGAGGAGCAGGGAGGGGGATAAGGGGTTGGAGATAGTAAAGAGACGGGGAGAGGAGTTAGAGGAGCAGGGAGGGGAGATAAGGGGTTGGAGATAGTAAAGAGATGGGGAGAGGAGTTAGAGGAGCAGGGAGGGGAGATAAGGGGTTGGAGATAGTAAAGAGACGGGGAGAGGAGTTAGAGGAGCAGGGAGGGGGGATAAGGGGTTGGAGATAGAAGAGAGACGGGGAGAGGAGTTAGAGGAGCAGGGAGGGGGATAAGGGGTTGGAGATAGTAGAGAGACGGGGAGAGGAGTTAGAGGAGCAAGGAGCGGGGGATAAGGGGTTGGAGATAGTAGAGAGACAGGGAGAGGAGTTAGAGGAGCAGGGAGGGGGAATAAGGTGTTGGAGATAGTAGAGAGACAGGGAGAGGAGTTAGAGGAGCAGGGAGGGGGATAAGGGGTTGGAGATAGTAAAGAGACGGGGAGAGGAGATAGAGGAGCAGGGATAAGGGGTTGGAGATAGTAAAGAGACGGAGAGAGGAGTTAGAGGAGCAGGGATAAGGGGTTGGTGATAGTAAAGATGGGGAGAGGAGTTAGAGGAGCAGGGAGGGGGGATAAGGGGTTGGAGATAGTAAAGAGATGGGGAGAGGAGTTAGAGGAGCAGGGAGGGGGATAAGGGGTTGGAGATAGTATGGGGAGAGGAGTTAGAGGAGCAGGGAGGGGGGATAAGGGGTTGGAGATAGTAAAGAGATGGGGAGAGGAGTTAGAGGAGCAGGGAGGGGAGATAAGGGGTTGGAGATAGTAAAGAGACGGGGAGAGGAGTTAGAGGAGCAGGGAGGGGGGATAAGGGTTTGGAGATAATAAAGAGACAGGGAGAGGTGTTAGAGGAGCAGGGATAAGGGGTTGGAGATAGTAAAGAGATGGGGAGAGGAGTTAGAGGAGCAGGGAGGGGGGATAAGGGGTTGGAGATAGTAAAGAGACGGGGAGAGGAGTTAGAGGAGCAGGGATAAGGGGTTGGAGATAGTAAAGAGACAGGGAGAGGATTAGAGGAGCAGGGATAAGGGGTTGGAGATAGTAAAGAGATGGAGAGAGGAGTTAGAGGAGCAGGGAGGGGGATAAGGGGTTGGAGATAGTAAGAGACGGGGAGAGGAGTTAGAGGAGCAGGGAGGGGGATAAGGGGTTGGAGATAGTAAAGAGATGGAGAGAGGAGATAGAGGAGCAGGGAGGGGGGATAAGGGGTTGGAGATAGTAAAGAGATGGAGAGAGGAGTTAGAGGAGCAGGGAGGGGGATAAGGGGTTGGAGATAGTAGAGAGATGGGGAGAGGAGTTAGAGGAGCAGGAGCGGGGATAAGGGGTTGGAGATAGTAGAGAGACAGGGAGAGGAGTTAGAGGAGCAGGGAGGGGGATAAGGGGTTGGAGATAGAAGAGAGACGGGGAGAGGAGTTAGAGGAGCAGGGAGGGGGGATAAGGGGTTGGAGATAGTAGAGAGACGGGGAGAGGAGTTAGAGGAGCAGGGAGGGGGATAAGGGGTTGGAGATAGTAAAGAGACGGGGAGAGGAGTTAGAGGAGCAGGGAGGGGGATAGGGGTTGGAGATAGTAGAGAGACGGGGAGAGGAGTTAGAGGAGCAGGGAGGGGGGGATAAGGGGTTGGAGATAGTAGAGAGACAGAGGAGTTAGAGGAGCAGGGAGGGGGGATAAGGGGTTGGAGATAGTAAAGAGACGGGGAGAGGAGATAGGGAGCAGGGATAAGGGGTTGGAGATAGTAAAGAGATGGAGAGAGGAGTTAGAGGAGCAGGGAGGGGGATAAGGGGTTGGAGATAGTAAAGAGACGGAGAGAGGAGTTAGAGGAGCAGGGATAAGGGGTTGGAGATAGTAAAGAGATGGAGAGAGGAGTTAGAGGAGCAGGGAGGGGGGATAAGGGGTTGGAGATAGTAAAGAGACGGGGAGAGGAGTTAGAGGAGCAGGGAGGGGGGATAAGGGGTTGGAGATAGTAAAGAGACGGAGAGAGGTGTTAGAGGAGCAGGGAGGGGGATAAGGGGTTGGAGATAGTAAAGAGATGGGGAGAGGAGTTAGAGGAGCAGGGAGGGGGAATAAGGGGTTGGAGATATAAGAGAGACGGGGGAGAGGAGTTAGAGGAGCAGGGAGGGGGGATAAGGGGTTGGAGATAGTAGAGAGACGGGGAGAGGAGTTAGAGGAGCAGGGAGGGGGGATAAGGGGTTGGAGATAGTAGAGAGACAGGGAGAGGAGTTAGAGGAGCAGGGGGATAAGGGGTTGGAGATAGTAGAGAGACGGGGAGAGGAGTTAGAGGAGCAGGGAGGGGGATGGAGATAGTAAAGAGACGGAGAGAGGAGTTAGAGGAGCAGGGAGGGGGGATAAGGGGTTGGAGATAGTAAAGAGACGGAGAGGAGAGAGGAGCAGGAGGGGTTAGATAGTAGAGACAGGGAGTTAGAGGAGCAGGGATAAGGGGTTGGAGATAGTAAAGAGATGGAGAGAGGAGTTAGAGGAGCAGGGAGGGGGGATAAGGGGTTGGAGATAGTAAAGAGACGGGGAGAGGAGTTAGAGGAGCAGGGATAAGGGGTTGGAGATAGTAAAGAGATGGGGAGAGGAGTTAGAGGAGCAGGGAGGGGAGATAAGGGGTTGGAGATAGTAAAGAGACGGGGAGAGGAGTTAGAGGAGCAGGGAGGGGGATAAGGGGTTGGAGATAGAAGAGAGACGGGGAGAGGAGTTAGAGGAGCAGGGAGGGGGGATAAGGGGTTGGAGATAGTAGAGAGACGGGGAGAGGAGTTAGAGGAGCAAGGGCGGGGGATAAGGGGTTGGAGATAGTAGAGAGACAGGGAGAGGAGTTAGAGGAGCAGGGAGGGGGAATAAGGTGTTGGAGATAGTAGAGAGACAGGGAGAGGAGTTAGAGGAGCAGGGAGGGGATAAGGGGTTGGAGATAGTAAAGAGACGGGGAGAGGAGATAGAGGAGCAGGGATAAGGGGTTGAGATAGTAAAGAGACGGAGAGAGGAGTTAGAGGAGCAGGGATAAGGGGTTGGTGATAGTAAAGTGATGGGGAGAGGAGTTAGAGGAGCAGGGAGGGGGATAAGGGGTTGGAGATAGTAAAGAGATGGGGAGAGGAGTTAGAGGAGCAGGGAGGGGGATAAGGGGTTGGAGATAGTATGGGGAGAGGAGTTAGAGGAGCAGGGAGGGGAGATAAGGGGTTGGAGATAGTAAAGAGACGGGGAGAGGAGATAGAGGAGCAGGGATAAGGGGTTGGAGATAGTAAAGAGACGGAGAGAGGAGTTAGAGAGCAGGGATAAGGGGTTGGAGATAGTAAAGTGATGGGGAGAGGAGTTAGAGGAGCAGGGAGGGGAGATAAGGGGTTGGAGATAGTAAAGAGACGGGGAGAGGAGATAGAGGAGCAGGGATAAGGGGTTGGAGATAGTAAAGAGACGGAGAGAGGAGTTAGAGGAGCAGGGATAAGGGGTTGGAGATAGTAAAGAGATGGAGAGAGGAGTTAGAGGAGCAGGGAGGGGAGATAAGGGGTTGGAGATAGTAAAGAGACGGGGAGAGGAGATAGAGGAGCAGGGATAAGGGGTTGGAGATAGTAAAGAGACGGAGAGAGGAGTTAGAGGAGCAGGGATAAGGGGTTGGAGATAGTAAAGTGATGGGGAGAGGAGTTAGAGGAGCAGGGAGGGGGGATAAGGGGTTGGAGATAGTAAAGAGATGGGGAGAGGAGTTAGAGGAGCAGGGAGGGGAGATAAGGGGTTGGAGATAGTAAAGAGACGGGGAGAGGAGTTAGAGGAGCAGGGAGGGGGGATAAGGGTTTGGAGATAATAAAGAGACAGGGAGAGGTGTTAGAGGAGCAGGGATAAGGGGTTGGAGATAGTAAAGAGATGGGGAGAGGAGTTAGAGGAGCAGGGAGGGGGGATAAGGGGTTGGAGATAGTAAAGAGACGGGGAGAGGAGTTAGAGGAGCAGGGATAAGGGGTTGGAGATAGTAAAGAGACAGGGAGAGGTGTTAGAGGAGCAGGGATAAGGGGTTGGAGATAGTAAAGAGACGGGGAGAGGAGTTAGAGGAGCAGGGAGGGGGAATAAGGGGTTGGAGATAGTAGAGAGACGGGGAGAGGAGTTAGAGGAGCAGGGAGGGGGGATAAGGGGTTGGAGATAGTAAAGAGATGGAGAGAGAAGATAGAGGAGCAGGGAGGGGGGATAAGGGGTTGGAGATAGTAAAGAGATGGAGAGAGGAGTTAGAGGAGCAGGGAGGGGGAATAAGGGGTTGGAGATAGTAGAGAGACGGGAGAGGAGTTAGAGGAGCAGGGAGGGGGGATAAGGGGTTGGAGATAGTAAAGAGATGGAGAGAGAAGATAGAGGAGCAGGGAGGGGGGATAAGGGGTTGGAGATAGTAAAGAGATGGAGAGAGGAGTTAGAGGAGCAGGGAGGGGGGATAAGGGGTTGGAGATAGTAAAGAGATGGGGAGAGGAGTTAGAGGAGCAGGGAGGGGAGATAAGGGGTTGGAGATAGTAAAGAGACGGGGAGAGGAGTTAGAGGAGCAGGAGAGGGGGGATAAGGGTTTGGAGATAATAAAGAGACAGGGAGAGGTGTTAGAGGAGCAGGGATAGGGTTGGAGATAGTAAAGAGATGGGGAGAGGAGTTAGAGGAGCAGGGAGGGGGGATAAGGGGTTGGAGATAGTAAAGAGACGGGGAGAGGAGTTAGAGGAGCAGGGATAAGGGGTTGGAGATAGTAAAGAGACAGGGAGAGGTGTTAGAGGAGCAGGGATAAGGGGTTGGAGATAGTAAAGAGACGGGAGAGGAGTTAGAGGAGCAGGGAGGGGGAATAAGGGGTTGGAGATAGTAGAGAGACGGGGAGAGGAGTTAGAGGAGCAGGGAGGGGGATAAGGGGTTGGAGATAGTAAAGAGATGGGAGAGAAGATAGAGGAGCAGGGAGGGGGGATAAGGGGTTGAGATAGTAAAGAGATGGAGAGAGGAGTTAGAGGAGCAGGGAGGGGGGATAAGGGGTTGGAGATAGTAAAGAGATGGAGAGAGGAGTTAGAGGAGCAGGGATAAGGGGTTGGAGATAGTAAAGAGATGGAGAGAGGAGTTAGAGGAGCAGGGAGGGGGGATAAGGGGTTGGAGATAGTAAAGAGATGGAGAGAGGAGTTAGAGGAGCAGGGAGGGGGATAAGGGGTTGGAGATAGTAAAGAGACGGGGAGAGGAGATAGAGGAGCAGGGATAAGGGGTTGGAGATAGTAAAGAGACGGAGAGAGGAGTTAGAGGAGCAGGGAGGGGGGATAAGGGGTTGGAGATAGTAAAGAGACGGGGAGAGGAGTTAGAGGAGCAGGGAGGGGGATAAGGGGTTGGAGATAGTAGAGAGACGGGGAGAGGAGTTAGAGGAGCAGGGAGGGGGGATAAGGGGTTGGAGATAGTAGAGAGACGGGGAGAGGAGTTAGAGGAGCAGGAGCGGGGGATAAGGGGTTGGAGATAGTAGAGAGACAGGGAGAGGAGTTAGAGGAGCAGGGAGGGGGAATAAGGGGTTGGAGATAGTAGAGAGACAGGGAGAGGAGTTAGAGGAGCAGGGAGGGGGATAAGGGGTTGGAGATAGTAAAGAGACGGGGAGAGGAGATAGAGGAGCAGGGAGCAGAGATAGTAAAGAGACGGAGAGAGGAGTTAGAGGAGCAGGGATAAGGGGTTGGTGATAGTAAAGTGATGGGGAGAGGAGTTAGAGGAGCAGGGAGGGGGATAAGGGGTTGGAGATAGTAAAGAGATGGGGAGAGGAGTTAGAGGAGCAGGGAGGGGGATAAGGGGTTGGAGATAGTATGGGGAGAGGAGTTAGAGGAGCAGGGAGGGGGGATAAGGGGTTGGAGATAGTAAAGAGATGGGGAGAGGAGTTAGAGGAGCAGGGAGGGGAGATAAGGGGTTGGAGATAGTAAAGAGACGGGGAGAGGAGTTAGAGGAGCAGGGAGGGGGGATAAGGGTTTGGAGATAATAAAGAGACAGGGAGAGGTGTTAGAGGAGCAGGGATAAGGGGTTGGAGATAGTAAAGAGATGGGGAGAGGAGTTAGAGGAGCAGGGAGGGGGGATAAGGGGTTGGAGATAGTAAAGAGACGGGGAGAGGAGTTAGAGGAGCAGGGATAAGGGGTTGGAGATAGTAAAGAGACGGAGAGAGGAGTTAGAGGAGCAGGGATAAGGGGTTGGAGATAGTAAAGTGATGGGGAGAGGAGTTAGAGGAGCAGGGAGGGGAGATAAGGGGTTGGAGATAGTAAAGAGACGGGGAGAGGAGTTAGAGGAGCAGGGATAAGGGGTTGGAGATAGTAAAGAGACGGAGAGAGGAGTTAGAGGAGCAGGGATAAGGGGTTGGAGATAGTAAAGAGATGGGGAGAGGAGTTAGAGGAGCAGGGAGGGGAGATAAGGGGTTGGAGATAGTAAAGAGACGGGGAGAGGAGATAGAGGAGCAGGGATAAGGGGGTTGGAGATAGTAAAGAGACGGAGAGAGAGTTAGAGGAGCAGGGATAAGGGGTTGGAGATAGTAAAGTGATGGGGAGAGGAGTTAGAGGAGCAGGGAGGGGGATAAGGGGTTGGAGATAGTAAAGAGATGGGGAGAGGAGTTAGAGGAGCAGGGAGGGGAGATAAGGGGTTGGAGATAGTAAAGAGACGGGGAGAGGAGTTAGAGGAGCAGGGAGGGGGATAAGGGGTTGGAGATAATAAAGAGACAGGGAGAGGTGTTAGAGGAGCAGGGATAAGGGGTTGGAGATAGTAAAGAGATGGGGAGAGGAGTTAGAGGAGCAGGGAGGGGGATAAGGGGTTGGAGATAGTAAAGAGATGGGGAGAGGAGTAAGGGGTTGGAGAGTAAAGAGCAGGGAGAGGTGTTAGAGGAGCAGGGATAAGGGGTTGGAGATAGTAAAGAGACGGGGAGAGGAGTTAGAGGAGCAGGGAGGGGGAATAAGGGGTTGGAGATAGTAGAGAGACGGGGAGAGGAGTTAGAGGAGCAGGGAGGGGGATAAGGGGTTGGAGATAGTAAAGAGATGGAGAGAGAGAGATAGAGGAGCAGGGAGGGGGATAAGGGGTTGGAGATAGTAAAGAGATGGAGAGAGGAGTTAGAGGAGCAGGGAGGGGGAATAAGGGGTTGGAGATAGTAGAGAGACGGGGAGAGGAGTTAGAGGAGCAGGGAGGGGGATAAGGGGTTGGAGATAGTAAAGAGATGGAGAGAGGAGATAGAGGAGCAGGGAGGGGGGATAAGGGGTTGGAGATAGTAAAGAGATGGAGAGAGGAGTTAGAGGAGCAGGGAGGGGGATAAGGGGTTGGAGATAGTAAAGAGATGGGGAGAGGAGTTAGAGGAGCAGGGAGGGGAGATAAGGGGTTGGAGATAGTAAAGAGACGGGGAGAGGAGTTAGAGGAGCAGGGAGGGGGATAAGGGTTTGGAGATAATAAAGAGACAGGGAGAGGTGTTAGAGGAGCAGGGATAAGGGGTTGGAGATAGTAAAGAGATGGGGAGAGGAGTTAGAGGAGCAGGGAGGGGGATAAGGGGTTGGAGATAGTAAAGAGACGGGGAGAGGAGTTAGAGGAGCAGGGATAAGGGGTTGGAGATAGTAAAGAGACAGGGAGAGGTGTTAGAGGAGCAGGGATAAGGGGTTGGAGATAGTAAAGAGACGGGGAGAGGAGTTAGAGGAGCAGGGAGGGGGAATAAGGGGTTGGAGATAGTAGAGAGACGGGGAGAGGAGTTAGAGGAGCAGGGAGGGGGGATAAGGGGTTGGAGATAGTAAAGAGATGGAGAGAGGAGATAGAGGAGCAGGGAGGGGGGATAAGGGGTTGGAGATAGTAAAGAGATGGAGAGAGGAGTTAGAGGAGCAGGGAGGGGGGATGAGGGGTTGGAGATAGTAAAGAGATGGAGAGAGGAGTTAGAGGAGCAGGGATAAGGGGTTGGAGATAGTAAAGAGATGGAGAGAGGAGTTAGAGGAGCAGGGAGGGGGGATAAGGGGTTGGAGATAGTAAAGAGATGGAGAGAGGAGTTAGAGGAGCAGGGAGGGGGATAAGGGGTTGGAGATAGTAAAGAGACGGGGAGAGGAGATAGAGGAGCAGGGATAAGGGGTTGGAGATAGTAGAGAGACGGAGAGAGGAGTTAGAGGAGCAGGGAGGGGGGATAAGGGGTTGGAGATAGTAAAGAGACGGGGAGAGGAGTTAGAGGAGCAGGGAGGGGGATAAGGGGTTGGAGATAGAAGAGAGACGGGGAGAGGAGTTAGAGGAGCAGGGAGGGGGGATAAGGGGTTGGAGATAGTAGAGAGACGGGGAGAGGAGTTAGAGGAGCAAGGAGCGGGGGATAAGGGGTTGGAGATAGTAGAGAGACAGGGAGAGGAGTTAGAGGAGCAGGGAGGGGGAATAAGGTGTTGGAGATAGTAGAGAGACAGGGAGAGGAGTTAGAGGAGCAGGGAGGGGGATAAGGGGTTGGAGATAGTAAAGAGACGGGGAGAGGAGATAGAGGAGCAGGGATAAGGGGTTGGAGATAGTAAAGAGACGGAGAGAGGAGTTAGAGGAGCAGGGATAAGGGGTTGGTGATAGTAAAGTGATGGGGAGAGGAGTTAGAGGAGCAGGGAGGGGGGATAAGGGGTTGGAGATAGTAAAGAGATGGGGAGAGGAGTTAGAGGAGCAGGGAGGGGGATAAGGGGTTGGAGATAGTATGGGGAGAGGAGTTAGAGGAGCAGGGAGGGGGATAAGGGGTTGGAGATAGTAAAGAGATGGGGAGAGGAGTTAGAGGAGCAGGGAGGGGAGATAAGGGGTTGGAGATAGTAAAGAGACGGGGAGAGGAGTTAGAGGAGCAGGGAGGGGGGATAAGGGTTTGGAGATAATAAAGAGACAGGGAGAGGTGTTAGAGGAGCAGGGATAAGGGGTTGGAGATAGTAAAGAGATGGGGAGAGGAGTTAGAGGAGCAGGGAGGGGGGATAAGGGGTTGGAGATAGTAAAGAGACGGGGAGAGGAGTTAGAGGAGCAGGGATAAGGGGTTGGAGATAGTAAAGAGATGGAGAGAGGAGTTAGAGGAGCAGGGAGGGGGGATAAGGGGTTGGAGATAGTAAAGAGACAGGGAGAGGTGTTAGAGGAGCAGGGATAAGGGGTTGGAGATAGTAAAGAGATGGAGAGAGGAGTTAGAGGAGCAGGGAGGGGGATAAGGGGTTGGAGATAGTAAGAGACGGGGAGAGGAGTTAGAGGAGCAGGGAGGGGGATAAGGGGTTGGAGATAGTAAAGAGATGGAGAGAGGAGATAGAGGAGCAGGGAGGGGGGATAAGGGGTTGGAGATAGTAAAGAGATGGAGAGAGGAGTTAGAGGAGCAGGGAGGGGAGATAAGGGGTTGGAGATAGTAGAGAGACGGGGAGAGGAGTTAGAGGAGCAAGGAGCGGGGGATAAGGGGTTGGAGATAGTAGAGAGACAGGGAGAGGAGTTAGAGGAGCAGGGAGGGGGAATAAGGTGTTGGAGGTAGAAGAGAGACGGGGAGAGGAGTTAGAGGAGCAGGGAGGGGGGATAAGGGGTTGGAGATAGTAAAGAGACGGAGAGAGGTGTTAGAGGAGCAGGGATAAGGGGTTGGAGATAGTAAAGAGACAGGGAGAGGTGTTAGAGGAGCAGGGATAAGGGGTTGGAGATAGTAAAGAGACGGGGAGAGGAGTTAGAGGAGCAGGGAGGGGGAATAAGGGGTTGGAGATAGTAGAGAGACGGGGAGAGGAGTTAGAGGAGCAGGGAGGGGGATAAGGGGTTGGAGATAGTAAAGAGATGGAGAGAGAAGATAGAGGAGCAGGGAGGGGGGGATAAGGGGTTGGAGATAGTAAAGAGATGGAGAGAGGAGTTAGAGGAGCAGGGAGGGGGGATAAGGGGTTGGAGATAGTAAAGAGATGGAGAGAGGAGTTAGAGGAGCAGGGATAAGGGGTTGGAGATAGTAAAGAGATGGAGAGAGGAGTTAGAGGAGCAGGGAGGGGGATAAGGGGTTGGAGATAGTAAAGAGATGGAGAGAGGAGTTAGAGGAGCAGGGAGGGGGATAAGGGGTTGGAGATAGTAAAGAGACGGGGAGAGGAGATAGAGGAGCAGGGATAAGGGGTTGGAGATAGTAAAGAGACGGAGAGAGGAGTTAGAGGAGCAGGGAGGGGGGATAAGGGGTTGGAGATAGTAAAGAGACGGGGAGAGGAGTTAGAGGAGCAGGGAGGGGGATAAGGGGTTGGAGATAGAAGAGAGACGGGGAGAGGAGTTAGAGGAGCAGGGAGGGGGGATAAGGGGTTGGAGATAGTAGAGAGACGGGGAGAGGAGTTAGAGGAGCAAGGAGCGGGGGATAAGGGGTTGGAGATAGTAGAGAGACAGGGAGAGGAGTTAGAGGAGCAGGGAGGGGGAATAAGGTGTTGGAGATAGTAGAGAGACAGGGAGAGGAGTTAGAGGAGCAGGGAGGGGGGGATAAGGGGTTGGAGATAGTAAAGAGACGGGGAGAGGAGATAGAGGAGCAGGGATAAGGGGTTGGAGATAGTAAAGAGACGGAGAGAGGAGTTAGAGGAGCAGGGATAAGGGGTTGGTGATAGTAAAGTGATGGGGAGAGGAGTTAGAGGAGCAGGGAGGGGGATAAGGGGTTGGAGATAGTAAAGAGATGGGGAGAGGAGTTAGAGGAGCAGGGAGGGGGATAAGGGGTTGGAGATAGTATGGGAGGGAGTTAGAGGAGCAGGGAGGGGGATAAGGGGTTGGAGATAGTAAAGAGATGGGGAGAGGAGTTAGAGGAGCAGGGAGGGGAGATAAGGGGTTGGAGATAGTAAAGAGACGGGGAGAGGAGTTAGAGGAGCAGGGAGGGGGATAAGGGTTTGGAGATAATAAAGAGACAGGGAGAGGTGTTAGAGGAGCAGGGATAAGGGGTTGGAGATAGTAAAGAGATGGGGAGAGGAGTTAGAGGAGCAGGGGGGGATAAGGGGTTGGAGATAGTAAAGAGACGGGAGAGGAGTTAGAGGAGCAGGGATAAGGGGTTGGAGATAGTAAAGAGATGGAGAGAGGAGTTAGAGGAGCAGGGAGGGGGATAAGGGGTTGGAGATAGTAAAGAGACAGGGAGAGGTGTTAGAGGAGCAGGGATAAGGGGTTGGAGATAGTAAAGAGATGGAGAGAGGAGTTAGAGGAGCAGGGAGGGGGGATAAGGGGTTGGAGATAGTAGAGAGACGGGGAGAGGAGTTAGAGGAGCAGGGAGGGGGATAAGGGGTTGGAGATAGTAAAGAGATGGAGAGAGGAGATAGAGGAGCAGGGAGGGGGGATAAGGGGTTGGAGATAGTAAAGAGATGGAGAGAGGAGTTAGAGGAGCAGGGAGGGGAGATAAGGGGTTGGAGATAGTAGAGAGACGGGGAGAGGAGTTAGAGGAGCAAGGAGCGGGGGATAAGGGGTTGGAGATAGTAGAGAGACAGGGAGAGGAGTTAGAGGAGCAGGGAGGGGGAATAAGGTGTTGGAGGTAGAAGAGAGACGGGGAGAGGAGTTAGAGGAGCAGGGAGGGGGGATAAGGGGTTGGAGATAGTAAAGAGACGGAGAGAGGTGTTAGAGGAGCAGGGATAAGGGGTTGGAGATAGTAAAGAGACGGGGAGAGGAGTTAGAGGAGCAGGGATAAGGGGTTGGAGATAGTAAAGAGATGGGGAGAGGAGTTAGAGGAGCAGGGAGGGGGAATAAGGTGTTGGAGATATAAGAGAGACGGGGAGAGGAGTTAGAGGAGCAGGGAGGGGGGATAAGGGGTTGGAGATAGTAGAGAGACGGGGAGAGGAGTTAGAGGAGCAAGGAGCGGGGGATAAGGGGTTGGAGATAGTAGAGAGACAGGGAGAGGAGTTAGAGGAGCAGGGAGGGGGAATAAGGTGTTGGAGGTAGAAGAGAGACGGCGAGACGAGTTAGAGGAGCAGGGAGGGGGGATAAGGTGTTGGAGATAGAAGAGAGACGGGGAGAGGAGTTAGAGGAGCAGGGAGGGGGGATAAGGGGTTGGAGATAGTAGAGAGACAGGGAGAGGAGTTAGAGGAGCAGGGAGGGGGGATAAGGGGTTGGAGATAGTAGAGAGACGGGGAGAGGAGTTAGAGGAGCAGGGAGGGGCGATAAGGGGTTGGAGATAGTAGAGAGACGGAGAGAGGAGTTAGAGGAGCAGGGAGGGGAGATAAGGGGTTGGAGATAGTAAAGAGACGGGGAGAGGAGATAGAGGAGCAGGGATAAGGGGTTGTAGATAGTAAAGAGATGGAGAGAGGAGTTAGAGGAGCAGGGAGGGGGGATAAGGGGTTGGAGATAGTAAAGAGACGGGGAGAGGAGTTAGAGGAGCAGGGAGGGGGGATAAGGGGTTGGAGATAGTAAAGAGACGGAGAGAGGAGTTAGAGGAGCAGGGATAAGGGGTTGGAGATAGTAAAGAGACGGGGAGAGGAGTTAGAGGAGCAGGGATAAGGGGTTGGAGATAGTAAAGAGATGGGGAGAGGAGTTAGAGGAGCAGGGAGGGGGAATAAGGTGTTGGAGATATAAGAGAGACGGGGAGAGGAGTTAGAGGAGCAGGGAGGGGGGATAAGGGGTTGGAGATAGTAGAGAGACGGGGAGAGGAGTTAGAGGAGCAAGGAGCGGGGGATAAGGGGTTGGAGATAGTAGAGAGACAGGGAGAGGAGTTAGAGGAGCAGGGAGGGGGAATAAGGTGTTGGAGGTAGAAGAGAGACGGGGAGACGAGTTAGAGGAGCAGGGAGGGGGGATAAGGTGTTGGAGATAGAAGAGAGACGGGGAGAGGAGTTAGAGGAGCAGGGAGGGGGGATAAGGGGTTGGAGATAGTAGAGAGACAGGGAGAGGAGTTAGAGGAGCAGGGAGGGGGGATAAGGGGTTGGAGATAGTAGAGAGACGGGGAGAGGAGTTAGAGGAGCAGGGAGGGGGATAAGGGGTTGGAGATAGTAGAGAGACGGAGAGAGGAGTTAGAGGAGCAGGGAGGGGGATAAGGGGTTGGAGATAGTAAAGAGACGGGGAGAGAGATAGAGGAGCAGGGATAAGGGGTTGGAGATAGTAAAGAGACGGAGAGAGGAGTTAGAGGAGCAGGGAGGGGGATAAGGGGTTGGAGATAGTAGAGAGACAGGGAGAGGAGTTAGAGGAGCAGGGAGGGGGATAAGGGGTTGGAGATAGTAGAAGAGACGGGGAGAGGAGTTAGAGGAGCAGGGAGGGGGATAAGGGGTTGGAGATAGTAGAGAGACGGAGAGAGGAGTTAGAGGAGCAGGGAGGGGGATAAGGGGTTGGAGATAGTAAAGAGACGGGGAGAGGAGAGATAGAGGGAGCAGGGATAAGGGGTTGTAGATAGTAAAGAGACGGAGAGAGGAGTTAGAGGAGCAGGGAGGGGGGATAAGGGGTTGGAGATAGTAAAGAGATGGAGAGAGGAGTTAGAGGAGCAGGGAGGGGGGATAAGGGGTTGGAGATAGTAAAGAGACGGGGAGAGGAGTTAGAGGAGCAGGGATAAGGGGTTGGAGATAGTAAAGAGATGGGGAGAGGAGTTAGAGGAGCAGGGAGGGGGGATAAGGGGTTGGAGATAGTAAAGAGACGGGGAGAGGAGTTAGAGGAGCAGGGAGGGGGATAAGGGGTTGGAGATAGAAGAGAGACGGGGAGAGGAGTTAGAGGAGCAGGGAGGGGGATAAGGGGTTGGAGATAGTAGAGAGACGGGGAGAGGAGTTAGAGGAGCAAGGAGCGGGGGATAAGGGGTTGGAGATAGTAGAGAGACAGGGAGAGGAGTTAGAGGAGCAGGGAGGGGGAATAAGGTGTTGGAGATAGTAGAGAGACAGGGAGAGGAGTTAGAGGAGCAGGGAGGGGGATAAGGGGTTGGAGATAGTAAAGAGACGGGGAGAGGAGATAGAGGAGCAGGGATAAGGGGTTGGAGATAGTAAAGAGACGGAGAGAGGAGTTAGAGGAGCAGGGATAAGGGGTTGGTGATAGTAAAGTGATGGGGAGAGGAGTTAGAGGAGCAGGGAGGGGGATAAGGGGTTGGAGATAGTAAAGAGATGGGGAGAGGAGTTAGAGGAGCAGGGAGGGGGATAAGGGGTTGGAGATAGTATGGGGAGAGGAGTTAGAGGAGCAGGGAGGGGAGATAAGGGGTTGGAGATAGTAAAGAGACGGGGAGAGGAGAGATAGAGGAGCAGGGATAAGGGGTTGGAGATAGTAAAGAGACGGGAGAGGAGTTAGAGGAGCAGGGAGGGGAGATAAGGGGTTGGAGATAGTAAAGAGACGGGGAGAGAGATAGAGGAGCAGGGATAAGGGGTTGGAGATAGTAAAGAGACGGAGAGAGGAGTTAGAGGAGCAGGGATAAGGGGTTGGAGATAGTAAAGTGATGGGGAGAGGAGTTAGAGGAGCAGGGAGGGGAGATAAGGGGTTGGAGATAGTAAAGAGACGGGGAGAGGAGATAGAGGAGCAGGGATAAGGGGTTGGAGATAGTAAAGAGACGGAGAGAGGAGTTAGAGGAGCAGGGATAAGGGGTTGGAGATAGTAAAGTGATGGGGAGAGGAGTTAGAGGAGCAGGGAGGGGGGATAAGGGGTTGGAGATAGTAAAGAGATGGGGAGAGGAGTTAGAGGAGCAGGGAGGGGGATAAGGGGTTGGAGATAGTAAAGAGACGGGGAGAGGAGTTAGAGGAGCAGGGAGGGGGATAAGGGTTTGGAGATAATAAAGAGACAGGGAGAGGTGTTAGAGGAGCAGGGATAAGGGGTTGGAGATAGTAAAGAGATGGGGAGAGGAGTTAGAGGAGCAGGGAGGGGGATAAGGGGTTGGAGATAGTAAAGAGACGGGGAGAGGAGTTAGAGGAGCAGGGATAAGGGGTTGGAGATAGTAAAGAGACAGGGAGAGGTGTTAGAGGAGCAGGGATAAGGGGGTTGGAGATAGTAAAGAGACGGGGAGAGGAGTTAGAGGAGCAGGGAGGGGGAATAAGGGGTTGGAGATAGTAGAGAGACGGGGAGAGGAGTTAGAGGAGCAGGGAGGGGGATAAGGGGTTGGAGATAGTAAAGAGATGGAGAGAGAAGATAGAGGAGCAGGGAGGGGGATAAGGGGTTGGAGATAGTAAAGAGATGGAGAGAGGAGTTAGAGGAGCAGGGAGGGGGAATAAGGGGTTGGAGATAGTAGAGAGACGGGGAGAGGAGTTAGAGGAGCAGGGAGGGGGGATAAGGGGTTGGAGATAGTAAAGAGATGGAGAGAGAAGATAGAGGAGCAGGGAGGGGGGATAAGGGGTTGGAGATAGTAAAGAGATGGAGAGAGGAGTTAGAGGAGCAGGGAGGGGGGATAAGGGGTTGGAGATAGTAAAGAGATGGAGAGAGGAGTTAGAGGAGCAGGGAGGGGGGATAAGGGGTTGGAGATAGTAAAGTGATGGGGAGAGGAGTTAGAGGAGCAGGGATAAGGGGTTGGAGATAGTAAAGAGATGGAGAGAGGAGTTAGAGGAGCAGGGAGGGGGAATAAGGTGTTGGAGATAGTAGAGAGACAGGGAGAGGAGTTAGAGGAGCAGGGAGGGGGATAAGGGGTTGGAGATAGTAAAGAGACGGGGAGAGGAGATAGAGGAGCAGGGATAAGGGGTTGGAGATAGTAAAGAGATGGGGAGAGGAGTTAGAGGAGCAGGGAGGGGGGATAAGGGGTTGGAGATAGTAAAGAGACGGGGAGAGGAGTTAGAGGAGCAGGGATAAGGGGTTGGTGATAGTAAAGTGATGGGGAGAGGAGTTAGAGGAGCAGGGAGGGGGGATAAGGGGTTGGAGATAGTAAAGAGATGGGGAGAGGAGTTAGAGGAGCAGGGAGGGGGATAAGGGGTTGGAGATAGTATGGGGAGAGGAGTTAGAGGAGCAGGGAGGGGGGATAAGGGGTTGGAGATAGTAAAGAGATGGGGAGAGGAGTTAGAGGAGCAGGGAGGGGAGATAAGGGGTTGGAGATAGTAAAGAGACGGGGAGAGGAGTTAGAGGAGCAGGGAGGGGGGATAAGGGTTTGGAGATAATAAAGAGACAGGGAGAGGTGTTAGAGGAGCAGGGATAAGGGGTTGGAGATAGTAAAGAGATGGGGAGAGGAGTTAGAGGAGCAGGGAGGGGGATAAGGGGTTGGAGATAGTAAAGAGACGGGGAGAGGAGTTAGAGGAGCAGGGATAAGGGGTTGGAGATAGTAAAGAGACAGGGAGAGAGGAGTTAGAGGAGCAGGGAGGGGGATAAGGGGTTGGAGATAGTAGAGAGACGGGGAGAGGAGTTAGAGGAGCAGGGAGGGGGATAAGGGGTTGGAGATAGTAAAGAGATGGAGAGAGGAGATAGAGGAGCAGGGAGGGGGATAAGGGGTTGGAGATAGTAAAGAGATGGAGAGAGGAGTTAGAGGAGCAGGGAGGGGAGATAAGGGGTTGGAGATAGTAGAGAGACGGGGAGAGGAGTTAGAGGAGCAAGGAGCGGGGGATAAGGGGTTGGAGATAGTAGAGAGACAGGGAGAGGAGTTAGAGGAGCAGGGAGGGGGAATAAGGTGTTGGAGGTAGAAGAGAGACGGGGAGACGAGTTAGAGGAGCAGGGAGGGGGGATAAGGGGTTGGAGATAGAAGAGAGACGGGGAGAGGAGTTAGAGGAGCAGGGAGGGGGGATAAGGGGTTGGAGATAGTAGAGAGACAGGGAGAGGAGTTAGAGGAGCAGGGAGGGGGGATAAGGGGTTGGAGATAGTAAAGAGACGGGGAGAGGAGATAGAGGAGCAGGGATAAGGGGTTGTAGATAGTAAAGAGACGGAGAGAGGAGTTAGAGGAGCAGGGATAAGGGGTTGGAGATAGTAAAGAGATGGAGAGAGGAGTTAGAGGAGCAGGGAGGGGGATAAGGGGTTGGAGATAGTAAAGAGACGGGGAGAGGAGTTAGAGGAGCAGGGAGGGGGATAAGGGGTTGGAGATAGTAAAGAGATGGAGAGAGGAGTTAGAGGAGCAGGGAGGGGGATAAGGGGTTGGAGATATAAGAGAGACGGGGAGAGGAGTTAGAGGAGCAGGGAGGGGGGATAAGGGGTTGGAGATAGTAAAGAGACGGGGAGAGGAGATAGAGGAGCAGGGATAAGGGGTTGGAGATAGTAAAGAGACGGAGAGAGGAGTTAGAGGAGCAGGGGGATAAGGGGTTGGAGATAGTAAAGTGATGGGGAGAGGAGTTAGAGGAGCAGGAGGGGGATAAGGGGTTGGAGATAGTAAAGAGATGGGGAGAGGAGTTAGAGGAGCAGGGAGGGGAGATAAGGGGTTGGAGATAGTAAAGAGATGGAGAGAGGAGTTAGAGGAGCAGGGAGGGGGATAAGGGGTTGGAGATAGAAGAGAGACGGGGAGAGGAGTTAGAGGAGCAGGGAGGGGGGATAAGGGGTTGGAGATAGTAAAGAGACGGGGAGAGGAGTTAGAGGAGCAGGGATAAGGGGTTGGAGATAGTAAAGAGATGGGGAGAGGAGTTAGAGGAGCAGGGAGGGGGAATAAGGTGTTGGAGATATAAGAGAGACGGGGAGAGGAGTTAGAGGAGCAGGGAGGGGGATAAGGGGTTGGAGATAGTAAAGAGACGGGGAGAGGAGATAGAGGAGCAGGGATAAGGGGTTGGAGATAGTAAAGAGACGGAGAGAGGAGTTAGAGGAGCAGGGATAAGGGGTTGGAGATAGTAAAGAGATGGGGAGAGGAGTTAGAGGAGCAGGGAGGGGGATAAGGGGTTGGAGATAGTAAAGAGATGGGGAGAGGAGTTAGAGGAGCAGGGAGGGGAGATAAGGGGTTGGAGATAGTAAAGAGACGGGGAGAGGAGTTAGAGGAGCAGGGAGGGGGGATAAGGTTTTGGAGATAATAAAGAGACAGGGAGAGGTGTTAGAGGAGCAGGGATAAGGGGTTGGAGATAGTAAAGAGATGGGGAGAGGAGTTAGAGGAGCAGGGAGGGGGATAAGGGGTTGGAGATAGTAAAGAGACGGGGAGAGGAGTTAGAGGAGCAGGGATAAGGGGTTGGAGATAGTAAAGAGACAGGGAGAGGTGTTAGAGGAGCAGGGATAAGGGGTTGGAGATAGTAAAGAGACGGGGAGAGGAGTTAGAGGAGCAGGGAGGGGGAATAAGGGGTTGGAGATAGTAAAGAGACGGGGAGAGGAGTTAGAGGAGCAGGGAGGGGGATATAGGGGTTGGAGATAGTAAAGAGATGGAGAGAGAAGATAGAGGAGCAGGGAGGGGGATAAGGGGTTGGAGATAGTAAAGAGATGGAGAGAGGAGTTAGAGGAGCAGGGAGGGGGAATAAGGGGTTGGAGATAGTAGAGAGACGGGGGGAGAGGAGTTAGAGGAGCAGGGAGGGGGATAAGGGGTTGGAGATAGTAAAGAGATGGAGAGAGAAGATAGAGGAGCAGGGAGATAAGGGGTTGGAGATAGTAAAGAGATGGAGAGAGGAGTTAGAGGAGCAGGGAGGGGGATAAGGGGTTGGAGATAGTAAAGAGATGGAGAGAGGAGTTAGAGGAGCAGGGAGGGGGGATAAGGGGTTGGAGATAGTAAAGAGATGGGGAGAGGAGTTAGAGGAGCAGGGATAAGGGGTTGGAGATAGTAAAGAGATGGAGAGAGGAGTTAGAGGAGCAGGGAGGGGGAATAAGGTGTTGGAGATAGTAGAGAGACAGGGAGAGGAGTTAGAGGAGCAGGGAGGGGGATAAGGGGTTGGAGATAGTAAAGAGACGGGGAGAGAGAGCAGAGGAGCAGGGATAAGGGGTTGGAGATAGTAAAGAGATGGGGAGAGGAGTTAGAGGAGCAGGGAGGGGAGATAAGGGGTTGGAGATAGTAAAGAGACGGGGAGAGGAGTTAGAGGAGCAGGGAGGGGGATAAGGGTTTGGAGATAATAAAGAGACAGGGAGAGGTGTTAGAGGAGCAGGGATAAGGGGTTGGAGATAGTAAAGAGATGGGGAGAGGAGTTAGAGGAGCAGGGAGGGGGGATAAGGGGTTGGAGATAGTAAAGAGACGGGGAGAGGAGTTAGAGGAGCAGGGATAAGGGGTTGGAGATAGTAAAGAGACAGGGAGAGAGGAGTTAGAGGAGCAGGGAGGGGGGATAAGGGGTTGGAGATAGTAGAGAGACGGGGAGAGGAGTTAGAGGAGCAGGGAGGGGGGATAAGGGGTTGGAGATAGTAAAGAGATGGAGAGAGGAGATAGAGGAGCAGGGAGGGGGGATAAGGGGTTGGAGATAGTAAAGAGATGGAGAGAGGAGTTAGAGGAGCAGGGAGGGGAGATAAGGGGTTGGAGATAGTAGAGAGACGGGGAGAGGAGTTAGAGGAGCAAGGAGCGGGGGATAAGGGGTTGGAGATAGTAGAGAGACAGGGAGAGGAGTTAGAGGAGCAGGGAGGGGGAATAAGGTGTTGGAGGTAGAAGAGAGACGGGGAGACGAGTTAGAGGAGCAGGGAGGGGGATAAGGGGTTGGAGATAGAAGAGAGACGGGGAGAGGAGTTAGAGGAGCAGGGAGGGGGATAAGGGGTTGGAGATAGTAGAGAGACAGGGAGAGGAGTTAGAGGAGCAGGGAGGGGGATAAGGGGTTGGAGATAGTAAAGAGACGGGGAGAGGAGATAGAGGAGCAGGGATAAGGGGTTGTAGATAGTAAAGAGACGGAGAGAGGAGTTAGAGGAGCAGGGATAAGGGGTTGGAGATAGTAAAGAGATGGAGAGAGGAGTTAGAGGAGCAGGGAGGGGGATAAGGGGTTGGAGATAGTAAAGAGACGGGGAGAGGAGTTAGAGGAGCAGGGAGGGGGGATAAGGGGTTGGAGATAGTAAAGAGATGGAGAGAGGAGTTAGAGGAGCAGGGAGGGGGATAAGGGGTTGGAGATAGTAAAGAGACGGGGAGAGGAGTTAGAGGAGCAGGGATAAGGGGTTGGAGATAGTAAAGAGATGGGGAGAGGAGTTAGAGGAGCAGGGAGGGGGAATAAGGTGTTGGAGATATAAGAGAGACGGGGAGAGGAGTTAGAGGAGCAGGGAGGGGGGATAAGGGGTTGGAGATAGTAGAGAGACGGGGAGAGGAGTTAGAGGAGCAAGGAGCGGGGATAAGGGGTTGGAGATAGTAGAGAGACAGGGAGAGGAGTTAGAGGAGCAGGGAGGGGGAATAAGGTGTTGGAGGTAGAAGAGAGACGGGGAGACGAGTTAGAGGAGCAGGGAGGGGGATAAGGTGTTGGAGATAGAAGAGAGACGGGGAGAGGAGTTAGAGGAGCAGGGAGGGGGGATAAGGGGTTGGAGATAGTAGAGAGACGGGGAGAGGAGTTAGAGGAGCAGGGAGGGGCGATAAGGGGTTGGAGATAGTAGAGAGACGGAGAGAGGAGTTAGAGGAGCAGGGAGGGGGGATAAGGGGTTGGAGATAGTAAAGAGACGGGGAGAGGAGATAGAGGAGCAGGGATAAGGGGTTGTAGATAGTAAAGAGACGGAGAGAGGAGTTAGAGGAGCAGGGATAAGGGGTTGGAGATAGTAAAGAGATGGAGAGAGGAGTTAGAGGAGCAGGGAGGGGGGATAAGGGGTTGGAGATAGTAAAGAGACGGGGAGAGGAGTTAGAGGAGCAGGGATAAGGGGTTGGAGATAGTAAAGAGATGGGGAGAGGAGTTAGAGGAGCAGGGAGGGGAGATAAGGGGTTGGAGATAGTAAAGAGACGGGGAGAGGAGTTAGAGGAGCAGGGAGGGGGGATAAGGGGTTGGAGATAGAAGAGAGACGGGGAGAGGAGTTAGAGGAGCAGGGAGGGGGGATAAGGGGTTGGAGATAGTAGAGAGACGGGGAGAGGAGTTAGAGGAGCAAGGAGCGGGGGATAAGGGGTTGGAGATAGTAGAGAGACAGGGAGAGGAGTTAGAGGAGCAGGGAGGGGGAATAAGGTGTTGGAGATAGTAGAGAGACAGGGAGAGGAGTTAGAGGAGCAGGGAGGGGGATAAGGGGTTGGAGATAGTAAAGAGACGGGGAGAGGAGATAGAGGAGCAGGGATAAGGGGTTGGAGATAGTAAAGAGACGGAGAGAGGAGTTAGAGGAGCAGGGATAAGGGGTTGGTGATAGTAAAGTGATGGGGAGAGGAGTTAGAGGAGCAGGGAGGGGGGATAAGGGGTTGGAGATAGTAAAGAGATGGGGAGAGGAGTTAGAGGAGCAGGGAGGGGGATAAGGGGTTGGAGATAGTATGGGGAGAGGAGTTAGAGGAGCAGGGAGGGGAGATAAGGGGTTGGAGATAGTAAAGAGACGGGGAGAGGAGATAGAGGAGCAGGGATAAGGGGTTGGAGATAGTAAAGAGACGGAGAGAGGAGTTAGAGGAGCAGGGATAGATAAGGGGTTGGAGATAGTAAAGAGATGGGGAGAGGAGTTAGAGGAGCAGGGAGGGGAGATAAGGGGTTGGAGATAGTAAAGAGACGGGGAGAGGAGATAGAGGAGCAGGGATAAGGGGTTGGAGATAGTAAAGAGACGGAGAGAGGAGTTAGAGGAGCAGGGATAAGGGGTTGGAGATAGTAAAGAGATGGGGAGAGGAGTTAGAGGAGCAGGGAGGGGGATAAGGGGTTGGAGATAGTAAAGAGATGGGGAGAGGAGTTAGAGGAGCAGGGAGGGGGATAAGGGGTTGGAGATAGTAAAGAGACAGGGAGAGGAGTTAGAGGAGCAGGGAGGATATAAGGGTTTGGAGATAATAAAGAGACAGGGAGAGGTGTTAGAGGAGCAGGGATAAGGGGTTGGAGATAGTAAAGAGATGGGGAGAGGAGTTAGAGGAGCAGGGAGGGGGATAAGGGGTTGGAGATAGTAAAGAGACAGGGGAGAGAGGAGTTAGAGGAGCAGGGATAAGGGGTTGGAGATAGTAAAGAGACAGGGAGAGGTGTTAGAGGAGCAGGGATAAGGGGTTGGAGATAGTAAAGAGACGGGGAGAGGAGTTAGAGGAGCAGGGAGGGGGATAAGGGGTTGGAGATAGTAAAGAGATGGGAGAGGAGTTAGAGGAGCAGGGAGGGGGATAAGGGGTTGGAGATAGTAAAGAGACGGAGAGAGGAGTTAGAGGAGCAGGGAGGGGGATAAGGGGTTGGAGATAGTAAAGTGATGGGGAGAGGAGTTAGAGGAGCAGGGAGGGGAGATAAGGGGTTGGAGATAGTAAAGAGACGGGGAGAGGAGATAGAGGAGCAGGGATAAGGGGTTGGAGATAGTAAAGAGACGGAGAGAGGAGTTAGAGGAGCAGGGATAAGGGGTTGGAGATAGTAAAGTGATGGGGAGAGGAGTTAGAGGAGCAGGGAGGGGGGATAAGGGGTTGGAGATAGTAAAGAGATGGGGAGAGGAGTTAGAGGAGCAGGGAGGGGAGATAAGGGGTTGGAGATAGTAAAGAGACGGGGAGAGGAGTTAGAGGAGCAGGGAGGGGGGATAAGGGTTTGGAGATAATAAAGAGACAGGGAGAGGTGTTAGAGGAGCAGGGATAAGGGGTTGGAGATAGTAAAGAGATGGGGAGAGGAGTTAGAGGAGCAGGGAGGGGGGATAAGGGGTTGGAGATAGTAAAGAGACGGGGAGAGGAGTTAGAGGAGCAGGGATAAGGGGTTGGAGATAGTAAAGAGACAGGGAGAGGTGTTAGAGGAGCAGGGATAAGGGGTTGGAGATAGTAAAGAGACGGGGAGAGGAGTTAGAGGAGCAGGGAGGGGGAATAAGGGGTTGGAGATAGTAGAGAGACGGGGAAAGGAGTTAGAGGAGCAGGGAGGGGGATAAGGGGTTGGAGATAGTAAAGAGATGGAGAGAGGAGTTAGAGGAGCAGGGAGGGGGAATAAGGGGTTGGAGATAGTAAAGAGACGGGGAGAGGAGTTAGAGGAGCAGGGAGGGGGGATAAGGGTTTGGAGATAATAAAGAGACAGGGAGAGGTGTTAGAGGAGCAGGGATAAGGGGTTGGAGATAGTAAAGAGATGGGGAGAGGAGTTAGAGGAGCAGGGATAAGGGCTTGGAGATAGTAAAGAGACGGGGAGAGGAGTTAGAGGAGCAGGGAGGGGGAATAAGGGGTTGGAGATAGTAGAGAGACGGGGAGAGGAGTTAGAGGAGCAGGGAGGGGGGATAAGGGGTTGGAGATAGTAAAGAGATGGAGAGAGGAGTTAGAGGAGCAGGGAGGGGGATAAGGGGTTGGAGATAGTAAAGAGACGGGGAGAGGAGATAGAGGAGCAGGGATAAGGGGTTGGAGATAGTAGAGAGACGGAGAGAGGAGTTAGAGGAGCAGGGAGGGGGATAAGGGGTTGGAGATAGTAAAGAGACGGGGAGAGGAGTTAGAGGAGCAGGGAGGGGGGATAAGGGGTTGGAGATAGTAGAGAGATGGAGAGAGAAGATAGAGGAGCAGGGATAAGGGGTTGGAGATAGTAAAGAGACGGAGAGAGGAGTTAGAGGAGCAGGGAGGGGGATAAGGGGTTGGAGATAGTAAAGAGATGGAGAGAGGAGTTAGAGGAGCAGGGAGGGGGATAAGGGGTTGGAGATAGTAAAGAGACGGAGAGAGGAGTTAGAGGAGCAGGGAGGGGGATAAGGGGTTGGAGATAGTAAAGAGATGGAGAGAGGAGTTAGAGGAGCAGGGAGGGGGGATAAGGGGTTGGAGATAGTAAAGAGACGGAGAGAGGAGTTAGAGGAGCAGGGAGGGGGATAAGGGGTTGGAGATAGTAAAGAGATGGAGAGAGGAGTTAGAGGAGCAGGGAGGGGGATAAGGGGTTGGAGATAGTAAAGAGATGGAGAGAGGAGTTAGAGGAGCAGGGAGGGGGATAAGGGGTTGGAGATAGTAGAGAGACGGAGAGAGGAGTTAGAGGAGGAGGAGAGGGGGATAAGGGGTTGGAGATAGTAGAGAGACGGAGAGAGGAGTTAGAGGAGCAGGGAGGGGGGATAAGGGGTTGGAGATAGTAGAGAGACGGGGAGAGGAGTTAGAGGAGCAGGGAGGGGGGATAAGGGGTTGGAGATAGTAGAGAGACGGGGAGAGGAGTTAGAGGAGCAGGGCAGCAAATAAAGGGTGAGTGAGCAGGGCAGAGGGTGTGAGGGGAAAGAGGGGGAAGTGAAAACAGGAGTGAGATTGAGGCAGAGGAATAACTTAACTTCTCTAAATAGAGGAGAGAGAGAGAATGAGAGAGAATGAGATGAGAGAGAGGGAGATAGAAACAGCGTCTTACATTATTGAACCATTCTTGGTTTAGAATTTATGTTGGACACATGAAAGGAGAAAGCAGGCGTGTGTGTGTATAAATACCCAGGCCAGGGCTGACTAAGGCGCTACAGCCAGTCTCCTTAAATATGAGTCTAATCACTTCATTCCAGCTCTGTCTGGCCAACAGCATGATGTAAACCCAGTATAGAGGAGTAATAGATCCCTCTCTATAGCTCTGTTGTAGGACTAGTTGCTTGATTCTAACCCTCCTCAGTTCAGTTAATACAAGCCACCATGGTGGTGAGAAGAGATTCATTTTATGGGAACAATGAATTACGTTAAATTGGATTTCAACGCACAAAATAGGCTATATTACCGGGCAAGTCCTAGCCGAATTCACCTTCCCTCGGCTGGCTATGGAAATTCATGATGGGCCAAGGCTACTGGCTACCGGGAAAATAGCATTCACATGGATTAGGCTTCGATAAGAATGACTACACCTCTCTCTCTCCTCTATCAATGTTTTTTATTTTCCCTGGCTCGGCCAGAATAGTCGGTGTCAGTGGGCCCTCTCTGCGCCCAGGGGGGGTTCTGCACCTATGATGCGCGAGAGCCAAAACCGCCGCCGCGTGCTGGCGCTCCCTGAATCCCGTTTCTATGGCGACAAACATCATCTGTTCCCTGCTCACCGTGTTGCGAGATAGCAAATCATATCATCGGACCCCTTGTTTTTGTCTGTGCATGCTGGGGTACACATTCGACCGGTAGGCTTCAAACATATATATAGATATATATATATTGGCTATCCATTTAATCCTCCTTTCACCTTTTACCTCATAGCTAAGTGTGTCAATAACCAGCCGATAGTGACCAGCCGCTGGCGTCAAGCCAAAGTGTTGGAGCCAAATGCCACCCATTTCTAATTTATAGCTCAGACTTATTAATGAATGTCTGGTTCAAGTTTAGTCAATCTAATAACAAAAGCAGACCATTTCACATTGAAGAAAAATATAGCCTAAGAATTATGTTTGAAGGATGATGAAATGTTGATGCCAAGACGGATGTGAAGGTCTCTATATCTTATGTAGGTTGGCCTACGTGGCGTGCTGAAAACATAGTTTAACTAAAAACATTATGCAATATTAATAACATTATATATATAGCTTAGCTGAGGAATTTCTCGCTGAACGGCCAATTGAAATACAGGTAACCAAACCACATTTATGTTTTCTATAGCCTAGGTCTGGTGGCCTACAGAATAACAAAATAGGCTGCAGTCTCCACATTTATGGTAAACAAATAGGTCTAATTAATCATCACCACACTTACGCTGATTTGAACGAGTGCGTCCATCATAGACGTAAACGCCTGTAGTTCTGCTTCAGCCATCCTTTAGAATAAAACGCGGTGTTGATGCGAATGTAGACTGGTCTGTCAAATTCACAATCGTAGCCTAGGCCTAGTAATATACTCAAATATGTTGTCCTATGGTGAATAAAGCAAATGTTAAGAGCTTGGTCAATCAACCATATGTAGCCTAGATATAGGCTATCACATATTAGTCTGACCGGATGTATATGGTCTGGAGTGCGCAGCGTTGATTTCTGTCCCTTTCCACTGAGCTCGCGCTGATAAGATGATGTTCAATAGTGGAGGATAGAGCATGCGTGGTGATTTCTGCTGAGTGAAACAGTTTCAAGTGCTCTCTCTCTCTCTCTCTCTCTCTCTCTCTCTCTCTCTCTCTCTCTCTCTCTCTCTCTCTCTCTCTCTCTCTCTCTCTCTCTCTCTATCTGTGTGTGTGTGCGTGTGCGTGCGTGTGCGTGCGTGTGCGTGTGTTTCTCACTGTGTAGGCCTATACACGCAATCATTATGAATATTTTGGGCAGAATTGGTTTGAAATGTAATTGTCACAAAAATGAATGACATGATTTTACTGCCACTGCATATCATGTCTGGAGAAAACAGAACACTGATATTGATGCATACATTGCATATGACCATACCTACATGACAATTGTTTCACTTTAATAATGTTTACATACTGCTTTATTCATCTCATATACTGTACTCTATCCTACTGTATTTTAGTCAACGCCACTCCGACATTGCTCATCCTAATATGTATATAATTCTTAATTATTTTTACTTTTAGATTTGTGTTTATTGTTGCGAATTGTTAGAAACTACTGCACTGTTGGAGCTAGGAACACAAGCATTTCGCTACACCCGCAATAACATCTGCTGAATATGTCTATGTGACCAATACATTTTGATTTTATTATTGCCACTAGATGGCGACGTGAGATTATAAAACGCTACGAGAATGACACGTTCACGACGAAGCGTTCCTCATCCTCAACTGGTCTGTTTCCGTCCTAAATCGTTAACGAAACCCTACGCTCTTGAATGCACCCCAGATTTAAGTTGTAGCAACGAGCTAAGCCATGCCTGCAGCGTCTGTTGTTTCTAGTCCTAGACACAGTTGTTTCAATTCATGGTAAATACATCATCAAATGTGGCTAGTTTTTGGCTCCAAATACTGACTAACGAGTTGAACAACGTCGTATGTCCTGTATTGGGACATACATTAGTAAGTTAGCACTATCAAGGTGAGTGTGCTGATAAATTAACTCATACATTTGCTAATAGTAACGTTACTTAGTCTACACATTGTATATAAAGTGCTGTTCACATTAATTTGAGTAGTCTTAACGTTACCGTTACTAGTCTAGCTAACATTTACAGCCTATATTGTATTATAGCAGGCTCAAGTCAACACACGGATTTTGTTGTTTCTATTGGCAATATTAACATTAACGTTACTTGTCAACTTTTGCCTATTCCGCCTCTTTATTCTATGTACCATAGTACCCATAAAGGCACATCTTTGCTGGGGCAATGTCTGCAGTCAGCAGCCTGGTCCCGGCTCGATTCCTGACTCTCACTGCTCACCTCGTCATCGTCATCACCATTTTCTGGTCACGGGTATGTTCTGAGTACTGGCAAGGTTCTGGACAAACCATATCCTCTGTGTGTGACATGTCTCATGTCTGTATCTGGCATCTAGAAGACACCAGTTGTTGTTCACGACAACATCAACATGCTCTTCTATAATATATTGTGTTTCAACCGTGCTCGTAATCTAGTGATACTGCGTAGATCTATCTCTGAAGTAATCGTACTCATTGGCCCACAGGAGAACAATGTTGAAGCTTGCCTGCCTTTGGATTTCACACAGGACCAATACGACAAGGAGGACACCAAGTAAGCATCTTTCACCCAGGACAGGACTCCTAACCCTACACACACACACAGTCTATCCAAAAAATAATTGCTGTAGGTTTTGATAAATCACTTGTCTTAAACACTCTCACTCTCTCTCTTCTAGGTTGGTGGTAGCGTTGTCAGTCACCATGGGTCTGTTTGCTATAGAGCTGGCTGGCTTCTTCTCTGGTGTGTCTATGTTCAACTGCACCCAGGGCCTCCTCTGTATCCTTTACATGTTCTCAAAACTCGTCTACAAAACCCTGTACATTACCGAAGTACACATAATGCATAGCACAGCAGTGGTCAGTCCTAGTCAGTCCTAGTCCTGGCGAACTACATTTTGCCTTCGTTCTTGCACAGTACTAATTTTGTGTGGCCAGTCACATCAACAAGGAGGCTACTCAAGGTCTTGATGTTTTGTTGAATAACTGAGTGTTGGTGCTGGGCAAGAATGAAAGCCTGCACAGTGTGACTCTCTAGGAATAGTGAAGAACATGGGAGGGAATTGATAGATGTAAGCGATATGCAGGAAGTTATACTCTTCTTTCAGATCAGCAGGGGGACGTTAATATGGACATGGATATAAGGTTGAGGAAGCATTCTTTTTATTGGTTTGGTTAAGATTCCCTGACTCAGGACTCCCTCCCCATACACCATCCATGCATCCATCTCTCCATCCACATACTAGCGACTGCAGCCCATGTCAGTGCCTCTGTGGCTCTGCTGTTCTTTCTGTTTGAACAATGGCCATGTGAAATATACTGGTGGATCCTTGCTTTCTGCAGGTTAGTGTCTGTGTGTGTGTGTGTGCGCGTGTGTGTGTGTGCTTCTCCTCAGAGGTTTTGTTTCCCTGACTGACGTCTCCTCCAGCGTTGGCTGTCCACTGCAGCGCGTCCGTCTCCCTGTCTTTTTTTGTCTTCCAGAGATGGGAGTGTTGGACATACTGGGTTATTTTTGCCTTCTGCAGGTTTGTGTGTGACAGACAGACAGACAGACAGACAGACAGACAGACAGACAGACAGACAGACAGACAGACAGACAGACAGACAGACAGACAGACAGACAGACATTGTGTGTGTGTCCTGGAGTTATTTGGGTCATTTTTACCTCGTGCAGGTTGATGCTTTGCTTATAATGCTGCCACCCTCTCTATCTCCCGTAGTGTTCTCCCTGCATTTGTGGAGATCCTACTCTTCATCGCAGTGTTCGGACTGAAGAAGAAGCCACTATAACCGAGAGCAGTGTTTCACATCAATGTTCAGTCTGGAATGTAGTGTCCATCCTTCCCAGCACAGCTGTCCAAGTGACACATTGTGACTGTTCAATAGTGTCAAGGAGACCTAGTTGATGTTAGTGATGCTGGATGGTGATTGTAGTGATAAAGACTACAGAGCTGGTTAAGATGTGGGTGGTCTAAGCTGCAGCATCCGATACGGTGACAGCATAGGTTCGAGTCTGGCCTTCTGACTTTGACACAACCTTTATCCATCAATAGTCAGATTATTTTATTTATTTTAAGCTGTGGTCTGTGTTTCAGGATTGTGGATGTTGTAGATGGAAACAGAGCTACTGTATGTACCAAGGCAGAGAGGATGATTTCTAAACTCCAGCGTATTGATCCTAATTGCTACGCTGAATGTATAGACACAAGTAACCATCTTTCTCTTCACCGTGCTAAATGGTCCTGTGTACCATAGGATTTTAGTACCACCTTTCTAAAACGTTTACCTAAAAAATATATGTTTGATCAAGCTGAAGCTATCCCAGTTTGTTTTTCATTTCATTGTAGAGTCACTTGTAAACCATTTCTTTCTTTTAATATGCTTTTTAAATGAATATAAAATGTGTTGATATAGGAGTGTAGCTACCATCAGATATGTCACAAAAAAAGACGATTAAAGTATTTTTACCTGCGTAATCTAGTATTTATTTCATAAACACCCTGGAAAAATGTGTGCAGTGGGTGTGTCAATCTTGACGTACGTTTTGCGTTGCTAGAATCTGATTGGCACTTCACATTCGACTCCTACGTGAGCCACCTCTCATAGGTTCCCGGTAGCAGAAACGGAGTTTGTTCCTGGAGCTGCCTGTGTTTTGAAAGGATATCGAAAACGCATGATCTTCTGTGTCAAAAAACGTAATTATTGATTAAATATCAAAACATGGGTAAGTTCTGCAAGGCTAACGTTACTGTTTAATTTTGATCTATGTTTGTGCGTTGAAAATAAGTATTGAGGGATAGAAAATGTAAAGGTATCTAGCTAACGATAGCTAGTTGTGTAACGGTAGACTTGCCATTCATTGCTAACTTTGTTAGTTACGTAACTATTTTGTGCATAATACACTTGCCAACAATGTACATTTCTTCAGTTTAACGGCTGTGTTGTCAAAATGTATGATACAGCTTTCTTGTAGCTACCTAGTTTAAGGTATTTTCATTATTCGAGAGAGGGTGTTTCCACACGGAATCTTTCCAGAGTGTACACTGACGTGGCGTAAAGATTGCTGTTAGGATACCGTGGAATGTTTCGTATAGGCTAGTTATTTTATGTTTCTGTCACTCAAAGATGAAATATAAACCCAACTGTTGATATTATTATGTTAGAATCGGGCCTCTTCAGTCCAGCTGCAGTCCCTTAGTTTGTGACCGTAGTAGAACAATCATCTATGTGTAATCTGCCTCTCCCCTCCCTCTAGCGGTGAACACAGGCACATCCCTGGTTCTGTCCAGTCTGTTCTCTGTGTTGGTGTTTGCTGGGATGCAGATGTTCAGCAGACAGCTGGGTTCTACAGAGTTGCACACCATCCTGGGAGGCTTCCTGGGCTCTGTCCTCTTTATCTGCTCCCTCACAGTATCCTCCTTACACCAAAACACACCACAACATAGCAGCACTGCATACAATGCAATCTATGTAGACCTCAGATAGGGTTGTAAACTTGTCATAGTAAGCTGTTTGTAAAGCCAGACAGCTAAAGTCTTTGTTTATGTTCTGTGCTTCCTTGAGTTCCCAAGTGATGGAAGCAGACAGTCATTTGGTTGGTTCTATAGTCCACATGCAGCAATGTGAGTCACAGTGGCAGGATTTTTTTATACATTTATTTCACCTTTATTTATCCAGGTAGGCTAGTTGAGAACAAGTTCTCATTTACAAGTGCAACCTGGTCAAGACTAAAGCAAAGCAGTTCGACACAAACAACAACACACAGTTACACAGGGAATAAACAAACATAGTCAATATTACAGTAGAAAAAAAGTATACAGTGTGTTCAAATGAGGTGAGAAGGAAGGTAAGGCAATAAATAGGCCATGATGGTGAGCTAATTACAATATACCAATTAAACACTGGAGTGATTCATGTGCAAGTAGAGATACTGGGGTGCAAAGGAGCAAGATAAATAAATACCATATGGGGATAAATAAATACAGTAAGGATCACTGAACATCTAAAGGTCCAATAAAACCACCACATTAAGTGTTTATTTTATTTCACCTTTATTTAACCAGGTAGGCTAGTTTAGAACTATCTCATTTACAACTGCGACCTGGCCAAGTTAAAGCATAGCAGTGTGAACAGACAACAGAGTTACACATGGAGTAAACAATAAACAAGTCAATAACACAGTAGAAAAAAAGAGTCTATATACATTGTGTGCAAAAGCCATGAGGAGATGAATAATTACAATTTAACAGATGAACACTGGAGTGATAAATGATCAGATGGTCATGTGCAGGTAGAGATACTGCCGTGCAAAAGAGCAGAAAAGTAAGAGCAGAAAAGTAAATAAATAAAAACAGTATGGGGATGAGGTAGGTAAATTGGGTGGGCTATTTACCGATGGACTATGTACAGCTGCAGCGATTGGTTAGCTGCTCAGATAGCAGATGTTTAAAGTTGGTGAGGGAGATAAAAGTCTCCAACTTCAACGATTTTTGCAATTCGTTCCAGTCACAGGCAGCAGAGTACTGGAAGGAAAGGCAGCCAAATGAGGTGTTGGCTTTAGGGATGATCAGTGAGATACACCTGCTGGAGCGCGTGCTACGGGTGGGTGTTGCCATCGTGACCAGTGAACTGAGATAAGGCGGAACTTTACCTAGCATGGACTTGTAGATGACCTGGAGCCAGTGGGTCTGGCGACGAATATGTACCGAGGGCCAGCCGGCTAGAGCATACAGGTCGCAGTGGTGGGTGGTATAAGGTGCTTTAGTAACAAATAGGATGGCACTGTGATAAACTGCATCCAGTTTGCTGAGTAGAGTATTGGAAGCAATTTCAAATGTCTCTTCTCCCACTGTGTGTTTCCCTCCTTAACCCTTTCTCCAACCAGGCCTTCAGTAACCTGGAAAACCTCATCTTCGGCAAGGGATTCCAGGTCAAGATCTTCCCAGAGAGTAAGTCTGTCTTCACAACTACAGAGTGATGCACAGAATCTATTTCCTGTGTTTCACACACATTCACTGAGCCTCTTGTCATGAGTATGGGTGCATCTGAATAGTATAGCGGATCAGCACCCACTCGGTCCTGTTTTAACGGGTGTTCATTTCTCTCCTGTCCACCAGTCCTGGTGTGCCTGTGCCTCTCTCTGTTTGCCTCTGGGCTGGTGCACCGTGTGTGTGTCACCACATGGTAAGTATGAACTCTCAGACTACTGACAAACCCAGGTGCACCACACACAGAAACTCTCTTAACAACTGAACTCCGTGATGACATGAAGGACTTATGGAATAGCAGAGAGCCTATCCAACTGCACATCTCTTAGGAAAAAAATAGAAACTATTGGAACCAAGATTTAAAAAGAACTGATATTGGCACAAGATGGAAGTAATGTTGGATCATAACTGACGACATTACAGTTTACAAAAATGTATGCTTAAACCAGTATACATTCATGTATTGAATGTATTATACAAGAGACAAAATTCACAAATTCTACAGGACAACAGCAGAGATGTCTAAAGTGTAAAACTACTAAAGACTCAATAATTCATAACCTTCTGGAAATGTTATAAGATCCAAAAGTTATGGCTGGAGTTGGAAAGATGGCTGAGAAGTATTACAATGTAAATGAGCTTTTAATGAGTCTGTCTGCATATTTAAAGACATGGCATATGAGGGTGCAGTGAGATACCCGATGGGTAGGACAACACTTTTCTCATCAATCATTACATCTTAAAAAACATATACTTCAACTGGAAATCAACCAATCATCTGTCGTTCACGCAATGGAAGGGTCAAATGCTTTACATCTAAAAATTGAAAGTGCCCAGGTGACGGAGAGAAACACATTTGTGCTGTTTGAGGCCATGTGGCAGAAAGTGATGCGGGCGCTGGAGATAAGGGGGTGAGGGCTGGTGGGTCTGGGCAGGAGTGATGTAGTTGGTGTTTGTATGATGTCGTCGTTTGCTTGTTTATGTTTTGTATTGTTGATCAAATAAAATCTTTAGGAAAAAAGGAATAGTAGTGATGATGATAACAGTACTACTATTATCAATGAACTTGGTGAAGTTTAAGTTTTTTTTTCTCAAACCATATCGTGCTGTTGCTGTGCTGACTGTTTCATTTTGTTCTCTCTCCAGTCTGATATTTTCTCTGTTCGCCCTCTACTACATCAACAAAGTGTCTGCTGCTCTGTACCAGGCAGCTGTTCCCACGGTAATGCCAGCCAAGGCTGCCAGCAAGGGCAAGAAAAAGAACTAAGTCACTAATTAGATCAAACTTTCATACCGTCATCCAATCAGCATCCACTACAACGGCTAACCAGGCAAGGGAGAAATGGTGTAGGTTAGCCGATGACAGTGTACCCCAGTTTCCTTTTTCTAGGTCGTGCCAACCAGCATTCTTAGATATTTTCCTTGACTTCTTAACTCTATGATCACTGATCTCCAAGGACTGGACACCTCTCAGCAGTATAGTTAGCCTGAGACCTACCCAGCCCATCCATACACTGTTCTCAGCAGTATAGTTAGCCTGAGACCTACCCAGCCCATCCATACACTGTTCTCAGCAGTATAGTTAGCCTGAGACCTACCCAGCCCATCGATACACTGTTCTCAGCAGTATAGATAACCTGAGACCTACCCAGCCCATCCATACACTGTTCTCAGCAGTATAGATAACCTGAGACCTACCCAGCCCATCCATACATTGTTCTCAGCAGTATAGTTAGCCTGAGACCTACCCAGCCCATCCATACATTGTTCTCAGCAGTATAGTTAGCCTGAGACCTACCCAGCCCATCCATACACTGTTCACAGCAGTATAGTTAGCCTGAGACCTACCCAGCCCATCCATACACTGTTCTCAGCAGTCATGAGTGGGGTAGAGGAAAGGAAGCAGTTTGGGATCTAGCCAGAATTATGTATCTACATTCCCTACATCATCCCCATGTACTCAGCACTTGTTTCAAAATGCTTGTCTACAGATCCATATTTTTGATTGACGTCCTTTTTGTTTTGGTATAAAAACTTTGTTGTTAATGAATTTGTAATTAAAACCCATTGAAAATAGTGTCTGTCTCTAGATTTTCTTGGTTTAAGCTTCTTGAAACCGACAAGTCAAGGTAAGCACTGTCGCTTCAGTGCTGCTATGGGCAAAGTTCCCCTTATCCATGCTCCAGGTACACACACATCTGACATCCCTTTTACAGAGCAGCCATGTACTAAGATGCTTTAACTCAAAGTTGTAGCACACCAGTGTACACAATGGATTTTTGATGAAAGGAATATTATTTGAAAGTACAAACAACTTAGTTTTTGGAAATGGGTCTGATGAAGATCTGATGATCAATGTGGAATGTAGGTCAAAAAATCATAAGCGTCCAAATAATGGTTACATTATGAACTCTGACTGACCGTTCTACTCCTAACAAGATTTACCCAAATATATCAGTCAAAAGTTTGGACACCTAATTTAAGTTTTTTTTTTTTCCTGCTATTTTCTAAATAGTGAAGACATCAAAACTATGAAATAACACATGGAATCATGTAGTAACCAAAAAAGTGTTAAACAAATCAAAATATGAAAATATTGATAATTCAAAGTAGCCACCCTTTGCCTTGATGACAGCTTTGGTTACTACATGATTCCATATGTTATTTCATAGTTTTGATGTTACACTATTATTCTACAATGTAGAAAATAGTACAAATAAAAACCCTGGAATGAGTAGGTGTCCAGACTTTAGACTGGTACTGTATATCCCAGAAAACCAAGCCTCTGAAATGTGAACTTCCACCAGAAAGGACACTGCTCATAAAGTAGCTCATGTATTACAGTGTCTCTTAAAATATTCACAGCGTATTTCTAGAATCCGCAAACAGCTGGACAACATTTTTAAGGCTTTTAGAAAAAAGAAAAAAATCCCTTTCCTTTCCAGCCATATTTGATCAGTTTTAGGTTTACTCATGGGCTGAATCCTACCTCCCTGCTGAGTGGCAATGTAATGCCTAACCTGTAGGTACTTGAGGAAATGATTTTGAGGTAACTGAATATGAACTGCCAGTTGTTGAAAGGATAGTAGTTCATCTTCTCTATAGAGATTACCAAATGTTTTCATTCCTTTGTTGAACCAAGAAAATGTAATACCATCTCTCAGGGCTTTGGGTAAAATGGGGTTAATATAGAAAGGTGTTTGTTCATATATAGATATAAGCCCTTCTGTTTGTTTACAGACTTCAATCCATAGATGTAAAGTGTTTTTAATGAAAGGGTTGTTTATGAGACCTAGCAAAGCTTTAGGTGGGCTAATATAAGGTATAGATGCCAATGTAGCAGGCGTCAGACACTCCTCCTCGATCTGTCTCCTAGCGGGTGAACTTGTTGTATTGTGCCATACCCACACAGCCTTTAACTGAGATGCCCAGTAATACAACTGGAAGTCAGGTAGAGTGAGTCCTCATTCTGAGTGTGGTTCGCATAAAGTTGTGAGTTTCACTCTGGGGGGTTTCCCTTTCCAGAGAAATGAAGAAACCTTCCTATTAAGTTGTTTGAAAAAAACTTTGGAAATAGGAAAGGGCAGGGTTTGAAAAAGGTACAAGAATTTGACCCGCCCAATAAGAGAAATTGGTAAATCCCGCCATCTATCCAATTCTTCCCCAACCTTTTTGAGAAGTGGAGTATAGTTCAGTTAATATATAATAATAATATATGGCATTTAGCAGATGCTTTTATCCAAAGCGACTTACAGTCATGTGTGCATACATTCTACGTATGGGTGGTCCCGGGGATCGAACCCACTACCCTGGCGTTACAAGTGCCATGCTCTACCAACTGAGCTACAGAAGGACCACACAGTTGATATGTCTTAATAATTTCAGAGGGAATTTGCAATCCAAGATATGTCATTTTCTGTGGTTTCCCAGAAAACGTCTGGTCTAAGATTGGGTTCTGCATAGCTGCCCTGTTAAAAGGCATAAATATACTCTTCGATGGGTTTATTTTATATCCTGAAAAGGTTCCATAGTCTTTCAGGATGTCAACTTGTGGTCCTGTGTAGCTCAGTTGGTAGAGCATGGCGCTTGTAACGCCAGGGTAGTGGGTTCGATCCCCGGGACCACCCATACGTGAATGTATGCACACATGACTGTAAGTCGCTTTGGATAAAAGCGTCTGCTAAATGGCATATATTATTATTATTATTATATTAACTAATGCTCGGAGTGAAATGTCTGTTTGTTTCTGCTTTTAACATTTATCTGCCTGTGTGAGACTGATACTATTAGAGGAAGATCTGTCACTGGAAGGGTCCAGTACCAAGTTAAAATCCCCTGCCATTAAAATCTCTGATGATGTGCATGTTAACTTCAAAAAGATGTCTTGGTAAAATGTAGGATCATCATGGTTAGGCCCATACACATTCACAATGGTAATGGGCTCATTGTTAATGAAACCTTGAATGATCACAAACCTACCCCCTTTGTCTTTAATCTGAGATTGTATCTAAAAGGGGCAATGCTTATTAATGAGTATGGCCACCCCTCTTGCCCGAGAGGTGAAAGATGAATAGTACACTTGACCCACCCACGCTCTCTTCAGTTTATCATGCTCGGAGTCAGTCAGGTGTGTCTCCTGAAGAAGAGCTATATCAACCTTATGCTGCTTTAGATTATTCAGAATGTGTTTGCGCTTGACTGGGCATTTAGTACCCCTAATGTTAAGTGACTGGGCATTTAGTACCCCTAATGTTAAGTGACTGGGCATTTAGTACCCCTAATGTTAAGTGACTGGGCATTTAGTACCCCTAATGTTAAGTGACTGGGCATTTAGTACCCCTAATGTTAAGTGACTGGGCATTTAGTACCCCTAATGTTAAGTGACTGGGCATTTAGTACCCCTAATGTTAAGTGACTGGGCATTTAGTACCCCTAATGCTAAATGGCATATATTATATTATTATATTATATCAGATCATTCTGCCCTGATGGCTTCAGTGCCAGTCAGTAGAGCACAGCCACCCCCAAGAAGATGGAGGTTTGGTACATACTTACTCAATAATCCCACATTTGTAACATTTCTGAATACCTCATTTTATGGGAAGTTCTCCTTGCATATCTGAGGGGTCAAATCATGTCCTTTAGTTCAGGTGCTCGTAAGATGTATAAGGCTCAAGTAAATTAGTTGGAGAATGAAATCAGAGATCTGGAAAATGAACAGTGTAACATTTGACGACTCAACTCTATAAAAATTTGACTCAAAGCGATTGGAATTTACCACCCTGACGACCTATAAAGCGGAGATAAAAACTACTACAAATACCCCTAATGTTACGTGACTGGGCATTTAGTACTCCTAATGTTAAGTGACTGGGCATTTAGTACCCCTAATGTTAAGTGACTGGGCATTTAGTACCCCTAATGTTAAGTGACTGGGCATTTAGTACCCCTAATGTTAAGTGACTGGGCATTTAGTACCCCTAATGTTAAGTGACTGGGCATTTAGTACCCCTAATGTTAAGTGACTGGGCATTTAGTACCCCTAATGTTAAGTGTCATAAATGTATAGTTATTTGGTGCCAACATCTTTAAAGAAAATAATTAACAGGGAAAAGTAAAGAAACAAAAAAGCTTTGAGTAAATACAATGTGTAACGGAATTCCTCTTCTTTAGAGGAGTAGCAAGGATCAGACCAATGTGCAGCGTGGTAAGTATCCATAATGATATATTTAATAAATCAACACTGAACAAAATAACAAAATTACAAACAACCGAAACAGTCCCGTATGGTGAAAACACTAACACGGGATACAACCACCCACAAAACACAATAGAAAACAGGCTACCTAAATATGGCTCCCAATCAGAGACAACGACTGACACCTGCCTCTGATTGAGAACCATACTAGGCCAAACACATAGAAATATAACAGAAAAAAAACATAGAAAAACAACATAGAATGCCCACCCTAACTCACGCTCTGTGCCGCAAAACCTGAACCTATATTTACCGCGGTGGCGGCTCTGGAGCGGGACGTGGAACCCACTCCACCATAGTCTCGGCTCACTTATGTGGCACCTTAGGAGTGGCGACCCTCGCCACCGACCCCGGATTGGGGTACCTAGCAACGGGTCCCGAATGGACGGGAGATTCCGGCAGCGCCGGACAGACGGGAGACTCCGGATATGCCGGAGTGACGGGCGATTCCGGCAGCTCCGGAGTGAAGGGCGATTCCGGCAGCACCGGAGTAATGGACGGAAGTCCAGTATCCAGTTGCAGAGTGAGGTGTTTTGTCCCAGGGTCCTTATCTTAGTGATGAGCTTTGAGGGCACAATGGTGTTGAATGCTGAGCTGTAGTCAATAAATAGCATTTTCAAGTAGGTGTTCCTTTTGTCCAGGTGGAAAAGGGCAGTGTGGAGTGTGATTGAGATTGCGTCATCTGTGGATCTGTATGCAAATTGGAGTGGGTCTAGGGTTTCTGGAATAATGGTGTTGATGTGAGCCATGCCAGCCTTTCAAAGCACTTCATGGCTACAGGCTACAGGTAGTCATTTAGGCAGGTTACCTTGGTGTTCTTGGGCACATGATGGTCTTCTTGAAACATGTTGGCAGGGAGAGGTTAAAAATGTCAGTGAAGACACTTGTAGCGGTATTTATTAAGAGAGGGGTAAAGAAAGATTTTGTTCGGGCGCCAGGCAGGTATTAACCCTGCCGAAAGGAAAAGAGTAGAATAGAGAGAGTACCACTACCAGACCCACACACATCAGCAGAAGAGACTGCCTAGAGTGTAGCCTGTTTACCAGATAGCCAGTGGAGAGAAAAAATAATACACACCATATAAAACCCACATCACAGCACAGGGGTAACCCAAACACAAATACCCCATACAATAATACTAATACTAATAATGGCAGAGCAATTCAACAGCAACTTCATACAAGAACGAACCCAGTCATCAACAGAGGATTTGCAATAATCTGTATTATTTTCTAGTGGATGAGTGCAGAGGGTATGAATGTGGGGGGTGTTCATCGACACAACAAAGGCCTTAAAAATGTCCAAAGTCTTCTCGGCCACATGTCATTAGTACACCCACCTCAATACAGTTCACATAATATACAACTTGCAAGTAACCTACTAAAATGTCCGTCCAAATACTTCTGGCAGGGAAATAATAGTCCAGCTCTAATGAACTTCAATGGGCAGTGCATTTAACAAATAGAGAGTCTGTTGCAGGGTAAAGCACTGGAATGAGAGCGAAGAGAAAGAGAGAGAAAAAGATCAATCTTAGCTGTGGTCTTCAGGCCTGCCGGTGTCTGACTGTCCGATGGTTTGTTGGTTTGTTTGTTAAAGCTTCGCAACAATGTTGCTACTAATCCATGCAATCCATAACGGGCGCGGTCCTAAACAAAAATAACCACGATCTAAAGCGATCACACCGATGATTGAGTTAAATACTTTATAAACTACAAACGCTGAAAACAAACAAAACTTCTGCAGCACACACAATCAAACTGTCGCGCCACCCAAGAGCTCCTCCCCAAAGAGCTGAACGAGCTCTCTTTATTTCCTCATTCCTTACTGCTCATGCCCTCTTAAAGTGGCAGCGCACGGTGAAGGCTCCGAGCAGATTTCGCCACACACTTGCCAGTTGGTCAGCGAATGCTCGGGGGTACACGTCCTGGTAATCCTTCTGGCCCTGTGACCTTGTGAATGTTGACCTGTTTAAAGGTCTTACATCTGCTACGGAGATTGTGATCACACAGTTGTCTGGAACAGCTGGTGCTCTCATGCATGCTTCAGTGTTGCTTGCCTCGAAGCGAGCATACAAGTCATTTAGCTCGTCTGGTAGGCTCATGTTACATACAAGTCTGTCTTCCTTTGACAACATAGAAAATATTCAGCTTTGCCCAAGATGGCTGCCCTCAGTTGTCCACAATGTGAACAAGAAGAAGAGTTCACCTGGGCCTTCAAGTGTGGTGAGATCCCTGAAGACGGCATGTCCTCTGTGGACCAATAAGGGACTAGCCTGTCAAAGACTGCCTGGAGCTGAAGAACATCCAGTCTTACCTGGTGTTGGACTGGTGGGAGCTGAACATGTAGGCCCCTTAGAAGGCTAAGGGAGAGAGAAGCTGGAGGGTTGGAGGGTTGGGTCTGAGGGTCACAGCTCTGGTGGCTGTCACTCTCTCTCCAGAGAGAGAAGCAGCCGACCTAGGTGGAGCAGGAAAAAGGAGATGTCCCCTTCAGCTGCTACTCCAGCCCAGCCATGGTGAGAGAGTAGGGGGAGGAGAGAGATGATGTGGCCCCCTGGCTTCTCTGGCAAGAGTGACAGCCACCAGAGCTGTGACCCTCAGACCCAACCCTCCAACTGCAGGTACATGGAGAGATGCAGAGAGAACCAGCAGACCCACCCTCCTACCACAGACACATGGAGAGATCCAGAGAGAACCAGCAGACCCACCCTCCAACCACAGACACATGGAAAGTTCCACAGACAATTTGACGGTGTGCCCTTGAGCAAGGCACTTAACCCTAATTTGCTCCAGGGGCGGGGTACTACTATCGCTGACCCTGTAAAACAATACATTTCACTGCACCTATCTGGTGTATGTGACAATAAAACATATATTGTTTATATGCAGAATGAAAGAAAGTAGAAGACGTAAATAATATATGTATATAGAAAGAGGTTAATTATACTATTGTCATGACGTTGGCCTAGGGGGTAGGTTTATAACAGTCATAAATACCTCTTCCCCCCCTTTTCCTCTCTCTACCCTACTGAGGTTACATTTGCAAAACCCTTGGTTAACATAGAGATTCGGGGAACATCAGTAGGTGGGGGAAATTAACTATATTCTGGTATTCCGAACAATTGAACATATGCGGTGGTACTTAATGAATATGATGTCAGTTCGGTTGTCATCTGAGACATTCTCATCAATGATAAGATGACATAAACTCTACAGTGGAAAGTCTACACATCAGAGTTATCGGATTCACATGGAACTGTTGTTCAATTTAAATGTTTGAATTTGAAATTATTTGTGATGGGATGAAATGTGATTTTAGTTTCTAAAATGAGAGATTTGGATTTTCATAAGTTAGGGCTCTGCTCAATCAGTGGCCCGCCCTGTGAAGGGACATGGGCTATAAAACTTTTCAAACACGCCCTCCTCTCCCTTCCTATATAAGCCCTTGATGACAACATAACTTCCTGTTCCGGGAATGTAGGACGACGGTCCTATGTCAGAATGGTTCAGATAATAACTACAGAACGAAGCCAATGTCAGCGTGAGCTTTGGTTGCGAATGGTATGAACTTTGAACTCTTATTCACGACAGAAGTGACACCTCCTAGCCGTTAAGTTAGCGACCGCAGCTGCAAACGAGGGTTAGGAAGGAACAGACATAGTATCCCATCTACCACACAACGACCTTACTACAACTTATCCAAGTGACCACCAGAGACATTCTTCAAAGGACAGAGGACTCGGTTTGGCAACACGGCCGTCCATCTACCACCAACCTACTGAAGCGCAGCTCAGAGTAAATATTTATTGCATTTTCCTTTTCTAAATGGGCGGTAATTTAGAATGCATAAGATACTGTATTTACGATAGCCCAGCTTCTTCCTGTGTCCCTCAGTTTTCCCGCTCTTTCACACAAACCCAACCCTTTTCCTTCGTGTAGTAACAAGCTGTCATATCTGTTCCTCTCACCAGGGACGTTTTCCTTTATGACGCAATTTGTAATCAAGTTATGATTAATTGTGTATGTGTAAATCTGTGTGATTAGTTAGGTATTTAGTAAATAAATAATTAAACACAGTTTTGTTCGTCCAGGGTTCGTGCAGATAAAAAAAATTACAACTTTCAGATGAGACTGAATTGAGATGACAATAGATATTGACTGCTATTGATGTAAAATATTACTAGGTCTTTAAGAGTTTATTCGGAAGATAACAGCTCTATAAATATTTCGTGGTGCCCGACTCTCTAGTTAATTATATTTACATGATTAGCTCAACCAGGTTACTAATAGTAATTACGGAGAAATTATTTTATAGAATAGCATGTCATATCACTTAATCCGGCATAGCCAAAGACATGACACTATGTAACACAAGACCCAAAAGAGGGAGAGTTGATTCTCATGACTATCAGTGACTGGCTGTGCTGTTCTGATGCTGGGGAAGCAATAGAACATCAGCTTGGAATATCACATATGTGTCAGAAGAACACATGCTTTGCCTTTTACTCACGCCAAGGTTTCTTCTTCTGGTCAGGAGGACTACTGTGATGTATTAAACTGATGGTGCCAAACATGACCAATATACAGCCAACTCCTGATAAGTGTGCATCAAAGGAGTTTGGTGTTACCTTAATTGGGAAGGACGGGCTTGTGATAATGGCTGGAGCGGAATCGGTGAAATCGCATCAAACACATGGTTTCCATTGGCACCATTCCGGCCATTATTATGAGCCATCTTTCCATCAGCAGCCTCCTGTGGTGTGCATAGTGCATAGTGCATAGTGCATAGTGCATAGCAGTTTACCAATTTGAATTTTGGAGATTGTGTTGCTTTTTATTTGTATCTGCTTGTGCTAGTTAAACGCACACATTCAGGACAGTCTCAAAGCCATTGATGCTCCAACTGATCTAAATGTGTAAAGATGTAACTGAATAGAACTACATTCTATTCTAACTTCATCTCAACCTCTTCATCCATAGAACAAGACAAACATACTAGTGTGCATTCTTGTCACCCCTCTCTCCATCTGTGTTATTTCATCATGTTTAAGTTGAGATAACTGAAAGATGACATCTAGCCTTATCTCAAATTAAAGGTTTTGGTTTGAATCTCATCATAGACAACTTTAACATTTTAGCTAATTAGCAACTTCACCTACTTGCTACTTTGCAACTACTTAACCCAACTCCTAAACTAAACTCCTAAACTTAACCCAAACTCCATACTCACAAAAATGTTATTTCTCTCAAATTCTGTGCACAAATTTGTTTACATCTTTATTACTGAGGGGGGGGGGTTGGCTGGGCTTGGCTGCCCACCCATGGCTGCACCCCCGCCCAGTCATGTGAAAACCATGAATATATTAAGATTGACTGATTTCCTTATTTCCTTATATGAACTATAACTCAGTAAAATCTTTGAAATTGTTGCATATTGCATTTATATATATTTTTCAGTATATTTAACTGGTGTTATTGTGGATGTAGCAAAATGCTTGTCATATTGTACATTTTGCAAATTCGAAACATATTATACGAATTATAATTCGTAACATATTATACGAAATGGGATGACTGCGACAATTTAATACATACCGTACGAAACGTAACATATACAACATTGAGTGCCTCTAATTTACATAAAGAATAATACGAAATGCTCTGAGACCAGGCTCTCAGACATCGTCTCTTGGATACACAGGCTAAAACACACAATCAGAGGGGCGTTGCCTGCTCGCTTTAAATTCTCGTAGCTCTTGCGCAGTTTGATACTTCCCCATCCTGTTCTCCAGCAGCATTCAGTTCGGTAAGTAACCGTTTTTCGCTTATTCTATACAGTAGCGTCCATCGTTTAACGGAGTAGGTTATCTACTGTAATAAACAGGTCTCAAGCAACTTTATTAACTGTTTCGGGTTTTATATAGTGTGCCTAGCTAATGATCTGTCTCGTCAATGGCAAACAGTCTTTGCTTGCTTTGATTAAAAAATCAGCTATTATATGGTTTGGTATGCAGTTTGATGGGCCATACTATTTACTGATTGACATAATGTAGTCTATCTATACCTAAACCTTTTCATGTTTCATTTGTAGGCTATAATGTTTTTGTTTTAGAACTCTGAAAAACTCTACAAACGTTTTTCTCTGCCGGTTCATGTCATTTTTATAGGCATTACTCACCAATTATCATCAGCCTGATTTCTTTACACTGAACTGTTGCAAAACCAGAGGTTAAAGGGCAGTCTACACCGCTAGATATGCTGGCTGTTCCCAAAAGAAAGGGGGGAGGCACTAAAAGAAAGAGGGGTCGACAGCAGAGGGAATGTGTGATAAGGGGGAGGGACAACTTTACAGCAGCCAAGGAATGTGATTACAGAGCCAAAGAAGGCCAACTCCTATCCTCTCTAAAAGTGCATTGTTTGTTTGCATTAAAGACTAATTGTGGGGGTAGGCTATATTATATGTCTAATAGAGATATGAAGTAGTGATTTAATGGAACTGGCCTGAGTTGGGTTTGAACCAGCAGCCTGGCTGTTGCAGGATCTCCAATGTGTAAGTGTACTTAGATACAAGGACTAGAGTAGTACACCCACCCTAAATGACATAATCTCTCTCCCCTCCTCAGTGTATCCTTCTCTGCAGCCATGCCGTCTGAGTTGGAGCGTTCCATGGAGTCCCTGATCATGGTGTTCCATCGCTATTCTGAAAAGGATGGTGACGGCAACACACTGAGCAAGAAGGAGCTCAAAGAGCTGATGCAGACAGAACTGGCCAGCTTCCTGAAGGTAACACAGGCATCTCTCTCTTTTATGTCCCTTACACCTTCTCTCTGTCGCTCATCTCACGCTCTTTCCCTCTCATTCTGATCCCTCTCTCACTTTATTAAAGAGTATCCAAAGTCAATCTAACCCCCCCTCTCGCTCTCTTACTCATTCTTTCCATCTCTCCTTCCCTCTCAGTCCCAGAAGGACCCAGCCACTATAGACAAGATCATGAAGGATCTGGACCAGAATGGTGATGGGAAGGTAAACTTTGAGGAGTTTGTCTCCCTGGTGGTGGGCCTCTCCATCGCCTGTGAACAGATCTACCAGCTCCACACCATGAAGGCTTCTGCCAAGAAGTGAAGGAGGACAGGACAAGGAGAAAGAGGAAGAGAAGCAGAAATGGATGCTTTTCTATATGTCATTTTGCTTTTCTATATCAAATAAGTAATTTTATAACTAAGTCTTACTGTTGTGAATAAACACTGGCTTTTCCACTCTGTATCTCTGTTTGTCACATGTGTCTGTCAGTTGTATTTGTCCCGTAAGTGTAAGACAGAATAAACAGTGCCAGTCACTTCTTCTTAGTTCAGTATTGACACAACTTCTTAGTAAACCTTAGTGCAAAGCCTTTCTAGTCCCTATGCTAAAACTACTATAACTACAAACGGATTAAATCAACGTTGTTTCAATGTAATTTGTTAACCTATTGTGCTGTGGAAAATACATGGGTAAATGTACTTAAAGTAAATACCCTAAAGTTAAGGCTTTCTTACAAACTAATATAACTGCAATGTAACCGTATTTATTCAACTTGAGTATTGAGTAACATACACATCCATGTGCACCTTGAGATTACAGTAACAAATGTTTTATGTAATCATAGAAAGCATGCATGTTCAAGAGCATGCAGAGACAATTACTATAATAAACTGAGCAGAATCTCGACTAGCATTGATAACTTACTTTAATGTACTTGAATGTAATCTCAACTGAGGTCATTTGGTTGTGCTATTAGATTAAGCACAGTGATAACACATTAAATTGTTGTATAAATAAACCAAATATCTGACATTGTTTCCCATTTGAACTTAGTGTTTTTAAATGGTTGAAAGCGCAGTGATACATTTAGCTGACAACCAAAAATCGAATGGATTTTTCCTAATTAATGCATTAAATGCATAGTGAAAACACATTGGAAATTTAACTTCAAATACAAACAGTGCAGTTATGCCCTCCATAAGGCAATCAATCAGGCAAAACTACAGTACAGAGACGACGTGCAGTCGCAATTCAACGGCTCAGACACGAGATGTATGTGGCCTCCAGATAGTCCTGGATTACAAACAAACCAGCGGGCACTGACGTCTTGCTGCCAGACAAGCTGGTGAAGGTAGGAAACACAACTATGCTGCCAGGAAAAATAACAGTACAGGTGCATCAATGCTGGGACCGAGAAACTGAAAGACAGCTTCTATCTCAAGGCAATCAGACTGTTAAATAGCCATCATTAGCCAGCCTCCACCCAGAATCCTGCCCTGAACTTAGTCACTGTCACTAGCTGGCTACCACCCGGTTACTCAACCCTGCACCTCAGAGGCTGCTGCCCATGTACATAGTCATGGAATCACTGGTCACGTTAATAATGTTTACATACTGTTTTACTCATTTCATTTGTATATACTGTATTCTACTGTGTTCTGGTCAATTGTTCGTCTTAATATTTATATATTTCTTAATTCCGTTCTTTTAATTTGAGATTTGTGTGTATTGTTGTGAATTGTTAGATATTACTGCACTGTTGGAGCTAGGAACACAATCATTCAGCTACACCTGCAATAACATCTGCTAAATATGAGCATGTGACCAACATTTTATTTTGATTTGATTTGAAACTTTTGGCTGTCTTTTTGAGTGGGTGAAAATAGTCTGTAATCTTATTGATCATCATATCAACCGAGTATTACCCAGTTCTCCACGTTCTAGTGATGTGGTGGTAAACACAACCATAAACAAACTCATCAGGGAATCCTTAACATGACATGTCACACATAGTCTAATCTCTCATGGACAGATCTACTGGTACCGTAGAATCTGTATGAGGCTGAACAGGAAGTGTAGGTTAACGAACAGCAGTAGTTCTGCTTTTGTTTTTTTTCCTCACTGGTTATTTGGAGAAATCATGATTTCACAGGTCTCAGCATCTTTCGAATTTCGGTAGGGGAGGGGACATTCAGCCCGTAACTTGCAGAGGGAGGATGGAGCTCCTCGTACCGGTTCTTCTCCTCGTTCTAATAGTCAAGCAGCTGAATAATTACCTGTGTTAACCTAGATTACACATATCCCTTTCTTGCTTGTAATATTAACTCAGGATACACAAATCTTTACTAAAAATAATTTCATTTATAATTTATTATACCTTTGTGAGGGTGACTTCGTGGATGAATGTGTGTCAGTCTGTCTTCAGCTCCGTGGTTAACGATGTGTTAATTGTGAAGATCAAAATAATCCAAAACTCACCACTAGATGTCATGAGAACTCTTAAAGTACTGCTTGTCCTCCATCTCTCCTTCCTCTCTTTCCTTTCTCCCTCAATGATGACATCGCTATGCCACAGTTTCTGTTTGTTTGTTAATTTGGGCTATGACAGTCTATTATGAATCAGTCTGACAGTATTTTTGACAGTATTTAAATCTAAAGACATAATGGTTTGAAAGTGACTGAAATGCATCAGAAAGGTATTGGGAAGTTCCAAAGATCATTAGGCAATAATAATGTTGCATGATTTTCTGTCTGATTTATTGCCCGGTTTGCCAACTTGGTGCTAACGACTTGTGGACATAGTAAAGGGAAATTTTAGGTAGGTTACTTTTTAAATGTAGTCTGTTACAGTTACAAGTTACCTGACCAAAATTGTAATTGGTAACGTAACTTCTGAATTACCCAAATTCAATATCGTAATCTGATTACATTCCGTTATTTTTAGATTACTTTCTGCTTAAGAGGCATTAGAAGACCACATTTATGTTACCAATTGAACAACATCTATTGCAGGATAAATCAATGTTAAAGTTTACATAGCTGGCCAAATATGGATTTTACATTTTACTTCATGGGTTGGACTTGGAAATACGGAAGTATAGATGAGTCAAATTGTATTACCCGCCAACGTGTTCCTGAGAGTCTTAGATTCAGTGATGGCGTCACAAAACTTTGTAGCTTAAACCATTCAAAAGGTAGAGCCACACTTGACGGAAGGTGTAACCCTCGGTTCCATGAACCAAGCGCACATTTTCTCCCCATTTTCAAATCAGGTGATGGGAAGCACTGCACCATGGCTCTGTTTTGGGCTGACTTTCAGTCAGTGCAGATGTCAAACACATGCTTGGCCATTTCGACCTGCAGGCCCTCTTATTTTCTAACTCTAGGATTGATAATTGACCTGTCTCATATGATCTCGCTTGCGCTGAGGTGGAAGGGGCGACAATATCTGATGTGTGTCCTTAAACACTTTGCGGTCCTAACATGGTTGGTTACGGTATGGATTTTGACAGCGGTAGCGCAGCCTATCCAGCTGTGACGCGCAGTGCCTATATGCGCATTGGAACAAGAGATATGTGTTTCTTGTTCCGGTAAACCTCGTATTTAGGAAAAACAATAACAAATGTTTTTTTGCCATTTCGTTTCATTTGATAAAAAACAAGATTAGTCTCAATGAAGCCGTTTTTTTGTCCTGCCCAATGCATTTCCAAATTAGTCAAGACTATCGATAAAGGGCTTTGCAAATGAGACCTCTTTGAAATAAATCTTAATCACCAAAAGCTTTATTTAAAAAATCAAGTTTGGGAGCAGAAAAACAATGAGTGGACATCCCTATTTATCTGTGTATTGTACATTATTTGATCTATGTATTGTACATGATTTTATCTATGTATTGTACATTATTATATATATCTATTCTACATTATTTTATCTATGTATTGTACATGATTTTATCTATGTATTGTACATTATTTTATATATCTATTCTACAATATTTTATCTATGTAGGTACATTATTATTAAAACATATATATTTTTTATTTATTTTAAATTTCACCTTTATTTAACCTGGTAGGCTAGTTGAGAACAAGTTCTCATTTACAACTACGACCTGGCCAAGATAAAGCAAAGCAGTTCGACACATACAACAACACAGAGTTACACATGGAATAAACAAAGATACAGTTAATAATACAGTAGAAAAAGTCTATATACAGTGTGTGCAAATGAGGTAGGATGAGGGAGGTAAGGCAATACATAGGCCATGGTGGTGAAGTAATTACTATATAGAAATTAAACACTGGAATGGTAGATGTGCAGAAGATGAATGTGCAAGTAGAGATACTGGGGTGCAAAGGAGCAAGATAAATACATAAATACAGTATGGGGATGAGGTAGTTTGATGGGCTATTTACAGATGGGATATTTACAGGTGCAGTGATATGTGAGCTGCTCTGACAGCTGGTGCTTAAAGCTAGTGAGGGAGATATGAGTCTCCAGCTTCAGTGATTTTTTGCAGTTCGTTCCAGTTATTGGCAGCAGAGAATTGGAAGGACAGGAGACCAAAGGAAGAATTGGCTTTGGGGGTGATCAGTCAGATATACCTGCTGGAGCGAGTGCTAAGGGTGGGTGCTGCTATGGTGACCAGTGAGCTGAGATAAGGTTGGGCTTTATCTAGCAGAGACTTGTAGATGACCTGGAGAGGGGGTTTGGTGACGAGTATGAAGCGAGAGCCAGCCAAAGAGAGCGTACAGTTTTACGAGGGTATGTTTTGCAGCATGAGTGAAGGAGGCTTTACTGCGAAATAGGAAGCCGATTCTAGATTTAATTTTGGATTGGAGATGCTTAATGTGAGTCTAGAAGGAGAGTTACAGTCTAACCAGACACCTAGGTATTTGTAGTTGTCCACATATTCTAAGTCAGAACCGTCCAGAGTAGTGATGCTGGACGGGCAGGCAGGTGCGGGCAGCGATTGGTTGAAGAGCATGCATTTAATTTTACTTGCATTTAAGAGCAGTTGGAGGCCATTTAAGAGCAGTTGAAGGAGAGCTGTATGGCGTTGAAGCTAGTCTGGAGGTTAGTTAACACAGTGTCCAAAGAAGGGCCAGAAGTATACAGAATGGTGTCGTCTGCGTAGAGGTGGATCAGAGAATCACCAGCAGCAAGAGCAACATCATTGATGTATAAAGAGAAGAGAGTCGGCCCGAGAATTGAACCCTGTGGCATCACCATAGAGACTGCCAGAGGTTCGGAAGAACAGGCCCTCCGATTTGACACACTGAACTGTATCAGAGAAGTAGTTGGTGAACCAGGCGAGGCAATCATTTGAGAAACCAAGGCTGTTGAATCTGCCAATAGGAATGTGGTGATTGACAGAGTCGAAAGCCTTGGCCAGGTCGATGAATACGGCTGCACAGTAATGTCTCTTATCAATGGTGGTTATCATATCGTTTAGGACCTTGAGCTTGGCTGAGGTGCACTCATGACCAGCTCTGAAACGAGATTGCATAGCGGAGAAGATACGGTGGGATTCCAAATGGTCAGTAATCTGTTTGTTAACTTGGCTTTCGAAGACCTTAGAAAGGTAGGGTAGGATAGATATAGGTCTGTAGCATTTTGGGTCTAGAGTGTCTCCCCTTTGAAGGGGGGGGATGACCGCGGCAGCTTTCCAATCTTTGGGAATCTCAGACGATAAAAAAGAGAGGTTGAACAGGCTACTGATAGGGGTTGCAACAATTTCTGCAGATAATTTTAGAAAGAGAGGGTCCAGATTGTCTAGCTCGGCTGATTTGTAGGGGTCCAGATTTTGCAGCTCTTTCAGAACATCTGCTATCTGGATTTGGGTGAAAGAGAAATGGGGAGTCTTGGGTGAGTTGCTGTGGGGGGTGCAGGGCTGTTGATCAGGGTAGGGTTAGCCAGGTGGAAAGCATGGCCAGCCATAGAAAAATGCTTATTGAAATTTGTTAGGAATTTTATGAATAATGACTAAACAATATCTACATTTTAAATAGAACTATAACTAATTAAACTCTACTCTGTTTTATTATATCTGATTAATAATGTTAATTCATAAGGAAGGGATTGTGTGGCATGAAACAGGGGGTAATTAAACATAAATACCATTCCAGCTAGGTTGGGGAGGAAATGGATTGTGAGTTTTAAGTAAGCAGAAAGGATCGTTAACCTATGGTTGAACCGACTCAACTTAGCTCTGGGATGTTTAGATAAGGCAGGGGGTGTTTTCCTGGGTTTTCCATCATCTGGAACTGTCTTCTAAATAGTGATGGATGAAGGTGAAGATTCCAGAAGTGAATCTTGATAAATGTGTGTCTGGAGTGATTGAGCGAGGGGGTTGGAATAAACCTTTGAACCTGCTTTGCCTTGGTCGATAGGAGGAAAGACATTTTATAACCTATGACGTCATATTTTGTATATAAACTGTTGTTCATGGTTTCATGGCAGCAAGCTCCGAGAATAAATACTATCATCTAATTTTGATAAGACTGGTCTCTGTCTATTTTATACAAATAGGAATCTTACAAATTCTTATAAAATAGACTGAGTGATTTAATTCATGTACACACAGGAATTATGAAATTCCAATGACAAAATTCTCAATTATAGTTGATTCATCGGTGGTGACAGTGTTTCCTAGCCTCAGTGCAGTGGGCAGCTGGGAGGAGGTTATCTTATTCTCCATGAACTTTACAGGGTCCCAGAATTTTTTTGAGTTTGTGCAAATTTCTGCTTGAAAAAGCTACCCTTGGCTTTCCTAACTGCCTGTGTATATTGGTTCCTAACTTCCCTGAAAAGTTACATATCACAGGAGCTGTTCGATGCTAATGCAGAATGCCACAGGATGTTTTTGTGCTGGTCAAGGGCAGTCAGGTCTGGAGAGAACCAAGGGCTTAATCTGTTCCTGATTCTACATTTTTTGAACGGGGCATGCTTATTTAAGATGGTGAGGAAGGCACTTTTAAAGAATAACCAGGCATCCTCTACTGACGGGATGAGGTCAATATCCTTCCAGGATACCCGGGCCAGGTCGATTAGAAAGGCTTGCTTGCTGAAGGGTTTTCGGGAGCGTTTGACGGTGATGAGGGGTGGTCGTTTGACCGCAGACCCATTACGGAAGCAGGCAATGAGGCAGTGATCGCATAGATCTTGGTTGAAAACAACAGAGGTGTTTTTGAAGGGCAAGTTGGTCAGGATGATATCTATGAGGGTGCCCGTGTTTACGGATTTGGGGTTGTACCTGGTGAGTTCATTGATAATTTGTGTGAGATTGAGGGCATCAAGCTTAGATTGTAGGATTTCTGGGGTGTTAAGCATGTCCCTGTTTAGGTCGCCTAGCAGCACGAGCTCTGAATATAGATGGGGGGAAAATCAATTCAGATATGGTGTCCAGGGCACATCTGGGGGCAGAGGGTGGTCTATAGCAAGCAGCAACGGTGAGAGACTTGTTTCTGGGAAGGTGAATTTTTAGAACTGCCCCCTTTGGCAGTTCTATCTTGTCGGAAAATTTTATCGTTAGGGGTGGAAATTTCAGAGTTTTTGGTGGTCTTCCTAAGTCAGGATTCAGTCACGGCTAGGACATCCGGGTTGGCAGAGTGTGGTAAAGCAGTGAATAAAACAAACTTAGGGAGGAGGCTTCTGATGTTAACATGCATGAAACCAAAGGTTTTACAGCTACCGAAGTCAACAAATGAGAGCACCTGGGGAGTGGGAGTGGAGCTGGCACTGCAGGGCCTGGATTAACTTTTACATCACCAGAGGAACAGAGGAGGAGTAGGATGAGGGTACGGCTAAAGGCTATCAGAACTGGTCGTCTAGTTCGTTCGGAACAGAGAGTAAAAGGAGCAGGTTTCTGGGCGCAGAAGAATAGATTCAAGGCATAGTGTACAGACAAATGTATGGTAGGATGTGAATACAGTGGAGGTAAACCTAGGCATTGAGTAATGATGAGAGAGATATTGTCCCTAGAGAAGTGTATACCAGGCGATGTCACCGCATACATGAGAGGTGGAACTAAATGGTAGGTTAAGACATATTGAGCAGAGCTCAAATTGAGCAGAACTGAAATAAGACAATAATCACTAACCAGGACAGTAATGCACAAGGCATATTGATATTGAGAGGCATGCGTAGCCGAGTGATCATAGGGGTCCAGTGAGTGGTTGGTCTGGCTGGAGACACGGCGATTCAGACATCCTAGCAGGCCAGGGCTAGCAAGCTAGCAGAAAGGCCTTAGAGGGACGTTGCGATGGAGGAAAATCTGTTTTAGCCTCCGCGTGTGGTGACGTCGATAGACCAGTCGTGATGGATTAGTAGGGTTCTGAGTAGCAGAAGTCCAATTGGCAAAATAGGTCAAGTGGCCCAAGAAATTGGCCGATGGATCTATTCAGCTAACAGTCCAATAAGCTCTAGACAGCTAGCGGGCCACGGCTAGCAGCTAGCGGGCTGCAGATAGCAGGCTAGCAGATGGACATTCAGGGGACGTCGCGACGTAGGGTCCAGTTGAGTACCCCCTCGAGCAGATTATGTCGGTAGTCAGTCGTGAAGGATTGGCGGGGTTCTGTGCCATGTACCAGCAGTACAAGGGGTCTGGGTATTGTTGTTATGCAGGTGAGTGAGGACCCAAAAGCGACTTAACAGAAACTGAGTTTATTTAAGTCCAAACAGAAATAACATAATCCTCAATCCTTAACAGGAAATGTCCAAACGGGGATAACAGAAATCCTCTAGTTGTAGAGGGGAATTGCAGGATAAGCGGCAACAGACTGCAGGTCCCTTCGGGTAGGCGCGGGCCGTAGCTGACAGAGACACCTGCTCACACGCAGCATCTGAAGATAAGGCAAAACACGACAGGACGGAACAAGTACACAGCGAAGAGCAAACAAGAATCCGACAAGGACAGAGGCAGAAACCGAGAGAGAAATAGAGACCTAATCAGAGGGCAAAATAGGGGACAGGTGTGAAAGAGTAAACGAGGTCGTTAGGAGAATGAGGAACAGCTGGGAGCAGGAACGGAACGATAGAGAGAGAGAGAGGGAAAGAGAGAGAGAAAGAAACCTAATAAGACCAGCAGGGGGAAACGAATAGAAGAGAAAGCACAGGGACAAGGCATGACAATATATGACAATACATGACAATTGTAGCCCAGGAGTGGCTGATGGGCCTCTTCACCTAGGCTGGAGAATGGGCCTAGCACCGGCTAGCACAAGCCTAATTGGGGATTGCTTCGGGACAGACGTTAGCCAAGGAGTAGTCACTCAGATTGCAGCTGGCTAGCTGCGATAACCCAAGTGAAAAAGTTCAGAGCTTGCGTTACGAATCCGGGGAAATGGAGAGAAAATAGGTCTAGTATGCTCTGGTTTGAGTCGCGTTACACAAACTGGCGAGAGCTTTCCGAGCTAAAGGTTAGCTGATGACCGCTAGCAGTGGTTAGCTGATTACTAGCTAGTAGCTAGTGAGCTAGCTAGCTTCTGTTGGGGGATTCTGGTTCCAGGGTAAACAAAAATACTTTAGAAAAAATAGATCCACACCACATTGGGTGAGGCGGGTTGCAGGAGAGTATCTTGAAGTTGAGGTTTAGAAAAATATTAAAAAGATATAAAAGATAAATACATGGGACACGACAAGACGAAGGACAAAGACGCCTGACTGCTACGCCATCTTGTGTTGCAGTATTTTACATTATTTTATAAATGTATTGTTCATTATTTTACCTATGTATTCTACATTATTTTATCTATGTATTCTACATTATTTTACCTATGTATTCTACATTATTTTATCTATGTATTCTACATTATTTTACCTATGTATTCTACATTATTTTACCTATGTATTCTACATTATTTTATCTATGTATTCTACATTATTTTACCTATGTATTCTACATTATTTTACCTATGTATTCTACATTATTTTCCCTATGTATTCTACATTATTTTATCAATGTGTTGTACATTATTTCATCTATGTATTGTACATTATTATCTATGTATTACCTGGTAGTGAAATGGGAAAACCAGAAGAATTTGGGTTGTAAAAAAATATATATAAAATGTTTTGCTATTGCATTATTGATATAAATGATCATGGGATTGGGGTAGGAGAGAGAAAAAACATGGGATATTTATATATGGTCCCCATTCTGTATGGAGAGCTCTCAGCTCTGTCTATATATGGTCCCCATTCTGTATGGAGAGCTCTCAGCTCTGTCTATATATGGTCCCCATTCTGTATGGAGAGCTCTCAGCTCTGTCTATATATGGTCCCCATTCTGTATGGAGAGCTCTCAGCTCTGTCTATATATGGTCCCCATTCTGTATGGAGAGCTCTCAGCTCTATCTATATATGGTCCCCATTCTGTATGGAGAGCTCTCAGCTCTGTCTATATATGGTCCCCATTCTGTATGGAGAGCTCTCAGCTCTGTCTATATATGGTCCCCATTCTGTATGGAGAGCTCTCAGCTCTGTCTATATATGGTCCCCATTCTGTATGGAGAGCTCTCAGCTCTGTCTATATATGGTCCCCATTCTGTATGGAGAGCTCTCAGCTCTGTCTATATATTGTCCCCATTCTGTATGGAGAGCTCTCAGCTCTGTCTATATATGGTCCCCATTCTGTATGGAGAGCTCTCAGCTCTGTCTATATATGGTCCCCATTCTGTATGGAGAGCTCTCAGCTCTGTTTTGTAACTGGTGCTCTCATGATATGCTCTTATCTATTCAGTTATGGAGGTTTGCAGTTGGACACCCACTCCTCTGTACAATGGACAGTTTAGTTTGAGTTAAATCAGGTCTCTCTCTCTCTGTCCTTTTCCCCTCTCTTATAGGCAGCGTGTGAGTTTCGGGAAGCTAATGTTCACCATAAAATGCACCTTAATAATAAAGAATTCTATGCATCTGTCTGTCATCACACTGGCAGACTTATGTAAAATATCATAGTAAGCCAACTATTCCTAATGTGATGAGTAGATTAGATCATTTAGGCTAATAATACAACTCAATCACTGTTTGTGTTAAAAGACTGCAGTGTTCAATGCATGGCTGCCCCTGTATTGGCGTAGAGGAGGCCTAAGCTATAGGCTATGTCAGGTACCTTTCTTCTCCTTTCTTTCTGTGTTTATAAACACATTTCATGCAATTCCACGACACTTTATATGACTGGAGACATTAGCAGAATCTTTTATAATATGACAAAAATGACAGGGTAGCATACACCTATAGGATTCTGCTGACTGATTAAAATCAATTGTATAGCTAATAGGCTATGTGTTTGTAGATCGACTGAGCTGAATGAACCTATAGCAGCAAAGATGATAGTAGCTGGGGTCAAATTGCTTGTTTGTGCTGTTCTCCAAATAGCATTTGAACGTTTTCTAACTGTATAGAAATGCAGTTAATGAAATTGGGAACGGCCCCGCTCCTACCACAGGCACATGGAGAGATCCAGAGAGAACCAGCAGACCCACCCCTCCTACCACAGACACATGGAGAGATCCAGAGAGAACCAGCAGACCCACCCCTCCTACCACAGACACATGGAGAGATCCAGAGAGAACCAGCAGACCCACCCCTCCTACCACAGACACATGGAGAGATCCAGAGAGAACCAGCAGACCCACCCCTCCTACCACAGACACATGGAGAGATCCAGAGAGAACCAGCAGACCCACCCCTCCTACCACAGACACATGGAGAGAACCAGAGAGAACCAGCAGACCCACCCCTCCTACCACAGACACATGGAGAGATCCAGAGAGAACCAGCAGACCCACCCCTCCTACCACAGACACATGGAGAGATCCAGAGAGAACCAGCAGACCCACCCCTCCAACCACAGACACATGGAGAGATCCAGAGAGAACCAGCAGACCCACCCCTCCAACCACAGACACATGGAGAGATCCAGAGAGAACCAGCAGACCCACCCCTCCTACCACAGACACATGGAGAGATCCAGAGAGAACCAGCAGACCCACCCCTCCTACCACAGACACATGGAGAGATCCAGAGAGAACCAGCAGACCCACCCCTCCTACCACAGACACATGGAGAGATCCAGAGAGATCTGTCAGGACCAGCTGTCCCAGTCCAGTAAGAGAAGCAGGGAGGGTGGGGAGGAACCTCAGACCTCCACATACTCCAAGAGAAACAGGGATGAACGCTCTTACACAATCCACAGGATGTCCCCAGGCACTGAAATTACTTTGAAGTTGATATGCAATTTGTCATGCTTGATACCTTACTAATGAGTTTCCTGATAATTTGGTAAGAATTGAAATAAATATGTTTCTTGTTCTTTAACACTTGAGTTTTGTAATACAGTCACATACAGTCGGCTAGTTAAGAAGAGGTCAATAATATCTGGATATAGAAAGAGGTAAGGGGCAGCCCATTACTGCACTGGGATACATCAGGGTCAAGACTGTTTCTTGGTAGTCTTAAACAAATCTACTTTGAAACAAAAGTATACACCTAACACACATGGTTATAGGCTTGTGTCAATATATTCCATTTTGAGTTTGCATCCCAATATTACACGTTTTATACATCATAGACGACTGAAATATAACAAAACCATTTGACATAGAAACACCAGACTTTGTGTTTTAATTTGTATTTATTTATGATCAAATATGAAATGATGAAAAATATGAATAACATTACACCCATGAGACCACTAGAGGGCGCTTTGAATCATTTGACTGCAGGAAAGGCTACTTATACTACTCTATGTAACACAAGACCCAGAAGAGGGAGAGTCTCATGACTATCAGTGACTGGCTGTAATGTTATATATTATTTGTTTATTGAACCTTTATTTAACTAGGCAAGTCAGTTAAGATCAAATGATTATTTACCATGATGGTCTACTAAATGACCGGCAGCAACAGAACATCAGCTCTGAATATCCATCACGTGTGTCAGAAGAACACATGCTTTGCCTATTACTTACCTCCAGGTTTCTTCTTCTGGTCAGGAGGACTACTGTGATGTATTAAACTGATGGTGCCAAACATGACCAATATACAGCCAACTCCTGATAAGTGTACATAGTGCATTACAGTTTACCAATCAACATTTTGGAGACTGAAGAATCTTTTGGCGATTATGTTGCTTTTTATCGTTATATCTGTTTGTGCCAGTTAAATGCAAGCCTTCATGACCGTCTCAAAGCCAATGCTATGCCAACATTAGGAGTTGAGTCCGGAGTGGCTGATGTGACTTTTCCTGTTTTTCTGCATGTTTCAGCCTGCATGAGAGAGTTATGCTCCCATCTCTACTCTCTGTTCTCTGTATGGTGTTGCCAAGCTGACTGTTCTAGAAAATAGTAGATACTGATCTGCTTGACTGTTCCATAACACACAGGGAGTGGTAGGCCACTGTGTGCTGAGGCAGAGTGTAACTTGTGGACGCTGGGTGTCGGGATGCAAGTACAGGGAGTGACTTTAATAATAAATAACACAAGGAACAAAACAAGAAACACGAGTAGCGTACAGACATGAAACAGTGAAACAGAAACAATAACGCCTGGGGAAGGAACCAAGAGGAGTGGCAGATATAGGGGGGTAATCAGGGAGGTGATGGAGCACAGGTGAGTCTGATGAGGCGTTGGTGCACCTAACAATGGTGACAGGTGTACGTAATGATGAGCAGACTGGCGACCTCGAACGCCGGAGGGGCAGTATACGTGACACAGAGGATAAGACCATACTGTAACAATGAGATAGAGGTGGTGGACAGAGGATAAGACCATACTGTAACAATGAGATAGAGGTGGTGGACAGAGACTAAGACCATACTGTAACAATGAGATAGAGGTGGTGGACAGAGGATAAGACCATACTGTAACAATGAGATAGAGGTGGTGGACAGAGGATAAGACCATACTGTAACAATGAGATAGAGGTGGTGGATAGAGACTAAGACCATACTGTAACAATGAGATAGAGGTGGTGGACAGAGGATAAGACCATACTGTAACAATGAGATAGAGGTGGTGGATAGAGACTAAGACCATACTGTAACAATGAGATAGAGGTGGTGGATAGAGACTAAGACCATACTGTAACAATGAGATAGAGGTGGTGGACAGTGACTAAGACCATACTGTAACAATGAGATAGAGGTGGTGGACAGAGACTAAGACCATAGTATACCAATGAAATAGAGGTGGTGGACAGAGACTAAGACCATACTGTAACAATGAGATAGAGGTGGTGGACAGTGACTAAGACCATACTGTAACAATGAGATAGAGGTGGTGGACAGAGACTAAGACCATACTGTAACAATGAGATAGAGGTGGTGGACAGAGACTAAGACCATACTGTAACAATGAGATAGAGGTGGTGGACAGTGACTAAGACCATACTGTAACAATGAGATAGAGGTGGTGGACAGAGACTAAGACCATACTGTAACAATGAGATAGAGGTGGTGGACAGAGACTAAGACCATACTGTAACAATGAGATAGAGGTGGTGGACAGTGACTAAGACCATACTGTAACAATGAGATAGATGTGGTGGACAGAGACTAAGACCATACTGTAACAATGAGATAGAGGTGGTGGACAGAGACTAAGACCATACTGTAACAATGAGATAGAGGTGGTGGACAGAGACTAAGACCATACTGTAACAATGAGATAGATGTGGTGGACAATGACTAAGACCATACTGTAACAATGAGATAGAGGTGGTGGACAGAGACTAAGACCATACTGTAACAATGAGATAGAGGTGGTGGACAGAGGATAAGACCATACTGTAACAATGAGATAGAGGTGGTGGACAGTGACTAAGACCATACTGTAACAATGAGATAGAGGTGGTGGACAGAGACTAAGACCATACTGTAACAATGAGATAGAGGTGGTGGACAGAGACTAAGACCGTACTGTAACAATGAGATAGAGGTGGTGGACAGAGACTAAGACCATACTATAACAATGAGATAGAGGTGGTGGACAGAGACTAAGACCATACTGTAACAATGAGATAGAGGTGGTGGACAGAGACTAAGACCATACTGTAACAATGAGATAGAGGTGGTGGACAGAGACTAAGACCATACTGTAACAATGAGATAGAGGTGGTGGACAGAGACTAAGACCATACTGTAACAATGAGATAGAGGTGGTGGACAGAGACTAAGACCATACTGTAACAATGAGATAGAGGTGGTGGACAGAGACTAAGACCATACTGTAACAATGAGATAGAGGTGGTGGACAGAGGATAAGACCATACTGTAACAATGAGATAGAGGTGGTGGACAGTGACTAAGACCATACTGTAACAATGAGATAGAGGTGGTGGACAGAGACTAAGACCATACTGTAACAATGAGATAGAGGTGGTGGACAGAGACTAAGACCATACTGTAACAATGAGATAGAGGTGGTGGACAGAGACTAAGACCATACTATAACAATGAGATAGAGGTGGTGGACAGAGACTAAGACCATACTGTAACAATGAGATAGAGGTGGTGGACAGAGACTAAGACCATACTATAACAATGAGATAGAGGTGGTGGACAGAGACTAAGACCATACTGTAACAATGAGATAGAGGTGGTGGACAGAGACTAAGACCATACTATAACAATGAGATAGAGGTGGTGGACAGAGACTAAGACCATACTGTAACAATGAGATAGAGGTGGTGGACAGAGGATAAGACCATACTGTAACAATGAGATAGATGTGGTGGACAGAGGATAAGACCATACTGTAACAATGAGATAGAGGTGGTGGACAGAGACTAAGACCATACTGTAACAATGAGATAGAGGTGGTGGACAGAGACTAAGACCATACTGTAACAATGAGATAGAGGTGGTGGACAGAGACTAAGACCATACTGTAACAATGAGATAGAGGTGGTGGACAGAGACTAAGACCATACTGTAACAATGAGATAGAGGTGGTGGACAGAGACTAAGACCATACTGTAACAATGAGATAGAGGTGGTGGACAGAGGATAAGGCCATACTGTAACAATGAGATAGAGCTGGTGGACAGAGACTAAGACCATACTGTAACAATGAGATAGAGGTGGTGGACAGAGACTAAGACCATACTGTAACAATGAGATAGAGGTGGTGGACAGAGGATAAGGCCATACTGTAACAATGAGATAGAGCTGGTGGACAGAGACTAAGACCATACTGTAACAATGAGTTAGAGGTGGTGGACAGAGGATAAGACCATACTGTAACAATGAGATAGAGGTGGTGGACAGAGACTAAGACCATACTGTAACAATGAGATAGAGGTGGTGGACAGAGGATAAGACCATACTGTAACAATGAGATAGAGGTGGTGGACAGAGACTAAGACCATACTGTAACAATGAGATAGAGGTGGTGGACAGAGACTAAGACCATACTGTAACAGTGAGATAGAGGTGGTGGACAGAGGATAAGACCATACTGTAACAATGAGATAGAGGTGGTGGACAGAGACTAAGACCATACTGTAACAATGAGATAGAGGTGGTGGACAGAGAATAAGACCATACTGTAACAATGAGATAGAGGTGGTGGACAGAGACTAAGACCATACTGTAACAATGAGATAGAGGTGGTGGACAGAGACTAAGACCATACTGTAACAGTGAGATAGAGGTGGTGGACAGAGGATAAGACCATACTGTAACAATGAGATAGAGGTGGTGGACAGAGACTAAGACCATACTGTAACAATGAGATAGAGGTGGTGGACAGAGACTAAGACCATACTGTAACAATGAGATAGAGGTGGTGGACAGAGACTAAGGTCATACTGTAACAATGAGATAGAGGTGGTGGACAGAGAATAAGACCACACTGTAACAATGAGATAGAGGTGGTGGACAGAGACTAAGACCATACTGTAACAATGAGATAGAGGTGGTGGACAGAGACTAAGACCATACTGTAACAATGAGATAGAGGTGGTGGACAGAGACTAAGACCATACTGTAACAATGAGATAGAGGTGGTGGACAGAGGATAAGACCATACTGTAACAATGAGATAGAGGTGGTGGACAGAGGATAAGACCATACTGTAACAATGAGATAGAGGTGGTGGACAGAGACTAAGACCATACTGTAACAATGAGTTAGAGGTGGTGGACAGAGGATAAGACCATACTGTAACAATGAGATAGAGGTGGTGGACAGAGACTAAGACCATACTGTAACAATGAGATAGAGGTGGTGGACAGAGGATAAGACCATACTGTAACAATGAGATAGAGGTGGTGGACAGAGACTAAGACCATACTGTAACAATGAGATAGAGGTGGTGGACAGAGACTAAGACCATACTGTAACAGTGAGATAGAGGTGGTGGACAGAGGATAAGACCATACTGTAACAATGAGATAGAGGTGGTGGACAGAGACTAAGACCATACTGTAACAATGAGATAGAGGTGGTGGACAGAGACTAAGACCATACTGTAACAATGAGATAGAGGTGGTGGACAGAGACTAAGACCATACTGTAACAATGAGATAGAGGTGGTGGACAGAGACTAAGACCATACTGTAACAGTGAGATAGAGGTGGTGGACAGAGACTAAGACCATACTGTAACAATGAGATAGAGGTGGTGGACAGAGAATAAGACCACACTGTAACAATGAGATAGAGGTGGTGGACAGAGACTATGACCATACTGTAACAATGAGATAGAGGTGGTGGACAGAGACTAAGACCATACTGTAACAATGAGATAGAGGTGGTGGACAGAGACTAAGACCATACTGTAACAATGAGATAGAGGTGGTGGACAGAGGATAAGACCATACTGTAACAATGAGATAGAGGTGGTGGACAGAGGATAAGACAATACTGTAACAATGAGATAGAGGTGGTGGACAGAGACTAAGACCATACTGTAACAATGAGATAGAGGTGGTGGACAGAGGATAAGACCATACTGTAACAATGAGATAGAGGTGGTGGACAGAGACTAAGACCATACTGTAACAATGAGATAGATGTGGTGGACAGAGGATAAGACCATACTGTAACAATGAGATAGAGGTGGTGGACAGAGACTAAGACCATACTGTAACAATGAGATAGAGGTGGTGGACAGAGGATAAGACCATACTGTAACAATGAGATAGAGGTGGTGGACAGAGACTAAGACCATACTGTAACAATGAGATAGAGGTGGTGGACAAAGGATAAGACCATACTGTAACAATGAGATACTGGTGGTGGACAGAGACTAAGACCATACTGTAACAATGAGATATAGGTGGTGGACAGAGGATAAGACCATACTGTAACAATGAGATAGAGGTGGTGGACAGAGGATAAGACCATACTGTAACAATGATATAGAGGTGGTGGACAGAGGCTAAGACCATACTGTAACAATGAGATAGAGGTGGTGGACAGAGGATAATACCATACTGTAACAATGAGATAGAGGTGGTGGACAGAGACTAAGACCATACTGTAACAATGAGATAGAGGTGGTGGACAGAGGATGAGACCATACTGTAACAATGAGATAGAGGTGGTGGACAGAGGATAAGACCATACTGTAACAATGAGATAGAGGTGGTGGACAGAGGATAAGACCATACTGTAACAATGAGTTCGAGGTGGTGGACAGAGGATAAGACCATACTGTAACAATGAGATAGAGGTGGTGGACAGAGGATAAGACCATACTGTAACAATGAGATAGAGGTGGTGGACAGAGACTAAGACCATACTGTAACAATGAGATAGAGGTGGTGGACAGAGGATAACACCATACTGTAACAATGAGATAGAGGTGGTGGACAGAGACTAAGACCATACTGTAACAATGAGATAGAGGTGGTGGACAGAGGATAAGACCATACTGTAACAATGAGATAGAGGTGGTGGACAGAGGATAACACCATACTGTAACAATGAGATAGAGGTGGTGGACAGAGGATAACACCATACTGTAACATTGAGATAGAGGTGGTGGACAGAGGATAACTCCATACTGTAACAATGAGGTAGAGGTGGTGGACAGAGGATAACACCATGCTGTAACAATGAGATAGAGGTGGTGGACAGAGGATAAGACCATACTGTAACAATGAGATAGAGGTGGTGGACAGAGGATAACACCATACTGTAACAATGAGGTAGAGGTGGTGGACAGAGGATAACACCATGCTGTAACAATGAGATAGAGGTGGTGGACAGAGGATAAGACCATACAGTAACAATGAGATAGAGGTGGTGGACAGAGGATAAGACCATACTGTAACAATGAGATAGAGGTGGTGGACAGAGGATAAGACCATACTGTAACAATGAGATAGAGGTGGTGGACAGAGGATAAGACCATACTGTAACAATGAGATAGAGGTGGTGGACAGCAGGGCAGAATATGTGACACAGAGGATAAGACCATACAGTAACAATGAGATAGAGGTGGTGGACAGAGGATAAGACCATACTGTAACAATGAGATAGAGGTGGTGGACAGAGGATAAGACCATACTGTAACAATGAGATAGAGGTGGTGGACAGAGGGGCAGAATACGTGACACAGAGGATAAGACCATACTGTAACAATGAGATAGAGGTGGTGGACAGAGGGGCAGAATACATTTACATTTACGTCATTTAGCAAACGCTCTTATCCAGAGCGACTTACAAATTGGTGCATTCACCTTATGACATCCAGTGGAACAGCCACTTTACAATAGTGCATCTAAATCTTTTAAGGGGGGGGGGGGGTGAGAAGCATTACTTTATCCTATCCTAGGTATTCCTTAAAGAGGTGTGGTTTCAGGTGTCTCCGGAAGGTGGTGATTGACTCCGCTGTCCTGGCGTCGTGAGGGGAATACGTGACACAGAGGATAAGAGCATACTGTAACAATGAGATAGAGGTGATGGACAGTGACTAAGACCATACTGTAACAATGAGATAGAGGTGGTGGACAGAGACTAAGACCATACTGTAACAATGAGATAGAGGTGGTGGACAGAGGCTAAGACCATACTGTAACAATGAGATAGAGGTGGTGGACAGAGGATAAGACCATACAGTACCAATGAGATAGAGGTGGTGGACAGAGACTAAGACCATAGTATACCAATGAAATAGAGGTGGTGGACAGTGACTAAGACCATACTGTACCAATGAGATAGAGGTGGTGTACAGTGACTAAGACCATACAGTACCAATGAGATAGAGGTGGTGGACAGAGGATAAGACCATACAGTACCAATGAGATAGAGGTGGTGGACAGTGACTAAGACCATACTGTAACAATGAGATAGAGGTGGTGGACAGAGACTAAGACCATACTGTACCAATGAGATAGAGGTGGTGGACAGAGTATAAGACCATACAGTACCAATGAGATAGAGGTGGTGGACAGAGGATAAGACCATACTGTAACAATGAGATAGAGGTGGTGGACAGTGACTAAGACCATACAGTACCAATGAGATAGAGGTGGTGGACAGAGGATAAGACCATACAGTACCAATTAGATAGAGGTGGTGGACAGTGACTAAGACCATACTGTAACAATGAGATAGAGGTGGTGGACAGAGGATAAGACCATACTGTAACAATGAGATAGAGGTGGTGGACAGAGACTAAGACCATACTGTAACAATGAGATAGAGGTGGTGGACAAAGGATAAGACCATACTGTAACAATGAGATACTGGTGGTGGACAGAGACTAAGACCATACTGTAACAATGAGATATAGGTGGTGGACAGAGGATAAGACCATACTGTAACAATGAGATAGAGGTGGTGGACAGAGGATAAGACCATACTGTAACAATGATATAGAGGTGGTGGACAGAGGCTAAGACCATACTGTAACAATGAGATAGAGGTGGTGGACAGAGGATAATACCATACTGTAACAATGAGATAGAGGTGGTGGACAGAGACTAAGACCATACTGTAACAATGAGATAGAGGTGGTGGACAGAGGATGAGACCATACTGTAACAATGAGATAGAGGTGGTGGACAGAGGATAAGACCATACTGTAACAATGAGATAGAGGTGGTGGACAGAGGATAAGACCATACTGTAACAATGAGTTCGAGGTGGTGGACAGAGGATAAGACCATACTGTAACAATGAGATAGAGGTGGTGGACAGAGGATAAGACCATACTGTAACAATGAGATAGAGGTGGTGGACAGAGACTAAGACCATACTGTAACAATGAGATAGAGGTGGTGGACAGAGGATAACACCATACTGTAACAATGAGATAGAGGTGGTGGACAGAGACTAAGACCATACTGTAACAATGAGATAGAGGTGGTGGACAGAGGATAAGACCATACTGTAACAATGAGATAGAGGTGGTGGACAGAGGATAACACCATACTGTAACAATGAGATAGAGGTGGTGGACAGAGGATAACACCATACTGTAACATTGAGATAGAGGTGGTGGACAGAGGATAACTCCATACTGTAACAATGAGGTAGAGGTGGTGGACAGAGGATAACACCATGCTGTAACAATGAGATAGAGGTGGTGGACAGAGGATAAGACCATACTGTAACAATGAGATAGAGGTGGTGGACAGAGGATAACACCATACTGTAACAATGAGATAGAGGTGGTGGACAGCAGGGCAGAATATGTGACACAGAGGATAAGACCATACAGTAACAATGAGATAGAGGTGGTGGACAGAGGATAAGACCATACTGTAACAATGAGATAGAGGTGGTGGACAGAGGATAAGACCATACTGTAACAATGAGATAGAGGTGGTGGACAGAGGGGCAGAATACGTGACACAGAGGATAAGACCATACTGTAACAATGAGATAGAGGTGGTGGACAGAGGGGCAGAATACATTTACATTTACGTCATTTAGCAAACGCTCTTATCCAGAGCGACTTACAAATTGGTGCATTCACCTTATGACATCCAGTGGAACAGCCACTTTACAATAGTGCATCTAAATCTTTTAAGGGGGGGGGGGTGAGAAGCATTACTTTATCCTATCCTAGGTATTCCTTAAAGAGGTGTGGTTTCAGGTGTCTCCGGAAGGTGGTGATTGACTCCGCTGTCCTGGCGTCGTGAGGGGAATACGTGACACAGAGGATAAGAGCATACTGTAACAATGAGATAGAGGTGGTGGACAGTGACTAAGACCATACTGTAACAATGAGATAGAGGTGGTGGACAGAGACTAAGACCATACTGTAACAATGAGATAGAGGTGGTGGACAGAGGCTAAGACCATACTGTAACAATGAGATAGAGGTGGTGGACAGAGGATAAGACCATACAGTACCAATGAGATAGAGGTGGTGGACAGAGACTAAGACCATAGTATACCAATGAAATAGAGGTGGTGGACAGTGACTAAGACCATACTGTACCAATGAGATAGAGGTGGTGTACAGTGACTAAGACCATACAGTACCAATGAGATAGAGGTGGTGGACAGAGGATAAGACCATACAGTACCAATGAGATAGAGGTGGTGGACAGTGACTAAGACCATACTGTAACAATGAGATAGAGGTGGTGGACAGAGGATAAGACCATACAGTACCAATGAGATAGAGGTGGTGGACAGAGGATAAGACCATACAGTACCAATTAGATAGAGGTGGTGGACAGTGACTAAGACCATACAGTACCAATGAGATAGAGGTGGTGGACAGTGACTAAGACCATACTGTAACAATGAGATAGAGGTGGTGGACAGAGGATAAGACCATACTGTACCAATGAGATAGAGGTGGTGGACAGAGACTAAGACCATACTGTACCAATGAGATAGAGGTGGTGGACAGTGACTAAGACCATACTGTACCAATGAGATAGAGGTGGTGGACAGTGACTAAGACCATACAGTACCAATGAGATAGAGGTGGTGGACAGAGGGTAAGACCATACTGTAACAATGAGATAGAGGTGGTGGACAGAGACTAAGACCATACTGTACCAATGAGATAGAGGTGGTGGACAGAGTGATGAGCCATGAAGGAAACAACAGTAGTGAATGTCTAACTGATCTAAATGTGTTATCTCTCTGGGGAGTATTAAGATGTAACTGACAAAAATGTATTTCAAAAATGTATTTCATTCAAGAAACATCATCCCATCTTTTTCATCCATAGATCTATTCTTCCAAACATTGTAGTGTGAACTCTTGTCACCCTCTCTACATCTGTTCAGCATCTTTGGAATATATTCAGAATCATTAGCATATATTCAGCATAATTTCTATATATTTAGCACCATTGGTATATATTCAGCATCATTGGTATATATTCAGCATCATTGGTATGTATTCAGCATCATTGGTAAATATTCAGGATCATTGTTATAGATTCAGCATCATTGGTATAGATTCAGCATCATTCTATATCTCATTGTGTGAATGAGATCAGTGAGTTCTCGGTGTGTTAATTAGATCAGTGAGTTCTCGGTGTGTTAATTAGATCAGTGAGTTCTCGGTGTGTTAATTAGATCAGTGAGTTCTCAGTGTGTTAATTAGATCAGTGAGTTCTCGGTGTGTTAATTAGATCAGTGAGTTCTCGGTGTGTTAATTAGATCAGTGAGTTCTCGGTGTGTTAATTAGATCAGTGAGTTCTCGGTGTGTTAATTAGATCAGTGAGTTCTCGGTGTGTTAATTAGATCAGTGAGTTCTCAGTGTGTTAATGCGATATGAAAACATTATATGTGATCCATGTCTATTTTATCATGTTAAATTCAAAGATGAGGACTCAAAGACATCATGCCTAAACTCTAACCCCCTCCCTCCCTCTCACACAAACACACCTCCACTATAGGCTACAAACACTCACAATTAGGCAGGCGTTCTGATCTCTATAAATTCTCTGTCTTTATAAAATCTTGCCCACAGTTCGTGCGCAGTAGATTCAGCATCATTGGTATATATTCAGCAGTACGCTACTTCCCCATCCTTTTCTGTTAGCGTCTCTCCTCTGTTCGGTAAGTAACCGTTCTTCACCTATTCTACTATTACTATTGGTGTCTTTGGTTTAACAGAGGAGGTTATCTAGTGTAATAAACAGGTCTCACACAACTGTAACAACTGTTTCCAAGTGTGACTAGCTACTGATCTGTCTCGTCCGGCAAACTTGTAGGCTATAATGTTCATTAGTCTTCGCTTGCTTTGATTAAAAAATCAGTTCTTCTATGGTTTGTTATGCAGGATGACGGGCCATTCTATTACTGATGAAAACATAATGTAGTCTATCTATACCTAAACCTTTTCATGTTTCATTTGTAGGCTATTATGTTTTTGTTTTAGAACTCTGTTCGACCTACAAACGTTGTTCTCAGCCGGTTCATGTCATTTTATAGTCATTACTCACCAATTATCATCAGCCTGATTTCTTTACACTGAACTGTTGCAAAACCCTTTCCTCTCCTGTCACACCCCTTTCCATCCCCAACTCCCCAAACTTTCACACTTATGATGATGGGTCACATGGTCAAGCTATGACTGAGGTTATTTAACCTCTATTTAACTAGGCAAGTCAGTTAAGAACAAATTCTTATATACAATGACGGCCTACCACAGGCCAAACTTGGTTAAAGGACAGTCTACACAGCTAGAGATGTTGGATGTTCCCAAAGAAAGTGGGAGGCACCAAAAGAAAGAGGAGGAGTCAGAGGTAGAGGGAATGTGTAAAGGAGTGGAAGATGACAGCTTCAATGTCACTAAGTAACAGACTGTGCTTACAGAGACAAAGAAAGCCAACTCCCATCCTCCCTGAATGTGCATTGTTAATTAGTTTGCTTCAAAGGGATAGTTTGCTATTAGTCAGCATGTTAGTGCCATCTATCAGGTATGAAGGGAAGACACAGATGCAGATCATGTCGAATAAACAATAGTTTGATGTTGCAAACAGGGGCAGGCAATAAACAGGGCAGGCAGGGGTCAGTAGACCAGAGCTGGGCAACGGTACCGGACACCAGGCAGGCTCAGAGCAGGCAGGGGTCAGTAAACCAGAGCTGGGCAATGGTACCAGACGCCAGGCAGGCTCAGGGCAGGCAGGGGTCAGTAAACCAGAGCTGGGCAACGGTACCGGACACCAGGCAGGCTCAGGGTCAGGGTAGGCAGGGGTCAGTAAACCAGAGCTGGGGCAATGGTACCAGACGCCAGGCAGGCTCAGGGTCAGGGTAGGCAGGGGTCAGTAAACCAGAGCTGGGGCAATGGTACCGGACGCCAGGCAGGCTCAGGGTCAGGGCAGGCAGGGGTCAGTAAACCAGAGCTGGGCAACGGTACCAGACGCCAGGCAGGCTCAGGGTCAGGGTAGGCAGAGGTTAGTAAACCAGAGCTGGGCAACGGTACCGGACACCAGGCAGGCTCAGGGCAGGCAGGGGTCAGTAAACCAGAGCTGGGCAACGGTACCGGACACCAGGCAGGCTCAGGGCAGGCAGGGGTGAGTAAACCAGAGCTGGGCAATGGTACCGGACACCAGGCAGGCTCAGGGCAGGCAGGGGTCAGTAAACCAGAGCTGGGCAACGGTACCGGACGCCAGGCAGGCTCAGGGTCAGGGTAGGCAGGGGTCAGTAAACCAGAGCTGGGCAACGGTACCAGACGCCAGGCAGGCTCAGGGTCAGGGTAGGCAGGGGTCAGTAAACCAGAGCTGGGCAACGGTACCGGACACCAGGCAGGCTCAGGCCAGGCAGGGGTCAGTAAACCAGAGCTGGGCAACGGTACCGGACACCAGGCAGGCTCAGGGCAGGCAGGGGTCAGTAAACCAGAGCTGGGCAACGGTACCGGACACCAGGCAGGCTCAGGGCAGGCAGGGGTCAGTAAACCAGAGCTGGGCAACGGTACCGGACGCCAGGCAGGCTCAGGGTCAGGGTAGGCAGGGGTCAGTAAACCAGAGCTGGGGAAATGGTACCGGACGCCAGGCAGGCTCAGGGTCAGGGCAGGCAGGGGTCAGTAAACCAGAGCTGGGCAACGGTACCAGACGCCAGGCTGGCTCAGGGTCAGGGTCAGGGCAGGCGTCAGTAAACCAGAGCTGGGCAACAGTACCAGACGCCAGGCAGGCTCAGGGTCAGGGCAGGCAGGGGTCAGTAAACCAGAGCTGGGCAACGGTACCAGACGCCAGGCAGGCTCAGGGTCAGGGCAGGCAGGGGTCAGTAAACCAGAGCTGGGCAACGGTACCAGACGCCAGGCAGGCTCAGGCTCAGGGTCAGGGTAGGCAGGGGTCAGTAAACCAGAGCTGGGCAACGGTACCGGACGCCAGGCAGGCTCAGGGCAGGCAGGGGTCAGTAAACCAGAGCTGGGCAACGGTACCGGACGCCAGGCAGGCTCAGGACAGGCAGGGGTCAGTAAACCAGAGCTGGGCAACGGTACCGGACGCCAGGCAGGCTCAGGGCAGGCAGGCAGGGGTCAGTAAACCAGAGCTGGGGCAACGTACCGGACCCCAGGCAGGCTCAGGGCAGGCAGGCAGGCAGGGGTCAGTAAACCAGAGCTGGGCAACGGTACCGGACGCCAGGCTCAGGGTCAGGGCAGGCAGGCAGGGGTCAGTAAACCAGAGCTGAGCAACGGTACCGGACGCCAGGCAGGCTCAGGGCAGGCAGGGGTCAGTAAACCAGAGCTGGGCAACGGTACTGGACGCCAGGCAGGCTCAGGCTCAGGGCAGGCAGGGGTCAGTAAACCAGAGCTGGTCAACGGTACTGGACGCCAGGCAGGCTCAGGGCAGGCAGGGGACAGTAAACCAGAGCTGGGGCAACGGTACCGGACGCCAGGTAGGCTCAGGGTCACGGTAGGCAGGTGTCAGAAAACCAGAGCTGGGGCAACGGTACCGGATGCCAGAAAGGCTCAGGGTCAGGGCAGGCAGGGGTCAGTAAACCAGAGCTGGGGCAATAGTACCGGATGCCAGGCAGGCTCAGGGTCAGGGTAGGCAGGGGTCAGTAAACCAGAGCTGGGGCAACGGTATTGGATGCCAGGCAGGCTCAGGGTCAGGGCAGGCAGGCAGGGGTCAGTAAACCAGAGCTGGGGCAACGGTACCGGACGCCAGGTAGGCTCAGGGTCAGGGTAGGCAGGCAGGGGTCAGTAAACCAGAGCTGGGGCAACGGTACCGGTCGCCAGGCAGGCTCTGGGTCAGGGCAGGCAGGGGTCAGTAAACCAGAGCTGGGGCAACGGTACCGGACGCCAGGTAGGCTCAGGGTCAGGGTAGGCAGGCAGGGGTCAGTAAACCAGAGCTGGGGCAACGGTACCGGACGCCAGGCAGGCTCTGGGTCAGGGCAGGCAGGGGTCAGTAAACCAGAGCTTGGGCAATGGTACCGGAAGCCAGGTAGGCTCGGGGTCAGGGTAGGCAGGCAGGGGTCAGTAAACCAGAGCTGGGGCAACGGTACCGGACGCCAGGACGGATCAGGGTCAGGGTAGGCTGGGGTTAGATAACCAGAGCTGGGGCAACGGTACCGGACGGCAGGCAGTCTCAGGGTCTTACTCACATCGGCTGCGGAGAGTGATGACACAGTCTTCCAGAACAGCTGGTGTTCTCCTGCATGTTTAAGGGTTATTTGCCTCGAAGTGAGCATAGAAGTAGTTTAGCTCATCTGGTAGGCTCGTGTCACTGTGCTTCCCTTTGTAGTCTGTAATGGTTTATAAGCCCTGCCACATCCGGCGAGTGTCAGAGCCGGTGTAGTACGACTCGATCTTAGACTTAATCTTAATCTGCCATTGTAATTTACACCCCCCTCATCCCTCTCTCCCCTCCCATCTCCCCCTTCCTCGCTCCCCTCCTCAGTGTATCCTTCTCTCTGCAGCCATGCTGTCTCAGTTGGAGAGATCCATGCAGTCCCTGATCACGGTGTTCCATCGCTATGCCGACAAGGACGGTGACTGTAACACACTGAGCAAGAAGGATCTGAATGAACTCATGCAGTCAGAACTGGCCAGCTTCCTGAAGGTACCATAGATACCCCTCTCTCTCTCTCTCTCTCTCTCTCTCTCTCTCTCTCTCTCTCTCTCTCTCTCTCTCTCTCTCTCTCTCTCTCTCTCTCTCTCTCTCTTCTATCCCTCTGTTTTTATCTCACTGTCCAGCAACACTTTCTCTGTCTTTCTCATCTCACGCCCTTTCCCTCTCGTTCTGATTTCTCTCTCTCACTTTATTAGAATAAAGAGAATCCAAAGTCAATCTAACCCCCCTCTCCCCTCCTCCCATCTCTCTCTCTTCATCTCCTTCATCTCTCCTTCCCTCTCAGTCCCAGAAGGACCCAGCCGCCATAGACAAGATCATGAAGGATCTGGACCAGAATGGTGATGGGAAGGTAAACTTTGAGGAGTTTGTCTCCCTGGTGGTGGGCCTCTCCATCGCCTGTGAACAGATCTACCAGCTCCACACCATGAAGGCTTCTGCCAAGAAGTGAAGGAGGACAGGACAAGGAGAAAGAGGAAGAGAAGCAGAGATGGATGCTTTTCTATATGTCATTTTGCTTTTCTATATGTCAAATAAGTCACTTTATAAGAAGTCTTACTGTTGTGAATAAACACTGGCTTTCCCGCTCTCTCTGTTTGTCACATTTGTCTGATGTGTCTGTCTGTTGTATTGGGCCTGTAATTTGTCCCGTAAGTGTAAGAAAGAATAGACACAACTACTTAGTAAACCTTAGTGCAAAGCCATTCTAGATCCTATGCTAAAACTACCCATCAACTTTGTTTCAATTTGTCAACCTATTGTGATGTGGAATCGAAGTGGAAAGTACGTTTGATTTTCAAAAAGTAATTTACGTGAAGTGTTTTGAGGGTGAAATTCCAACCACAGGATTAAACCATCATGTTAACCAAATTTCAACAGACAAATCTTATAAATATGTTGAATGTATTACTTTGAAACAACATCAGATCTCCAATGTAATATCCACTACTATCAGAACCAAGGTAAGACCCAGATGCAGACTGTCAAAGTAACAATGTTTATTGTAGCAACAGGGCAGGCAAAGACAGGTCAATGCAGGCAGGGATCGATAATCCAGAGAGGGACAGAGGTAAAGGTCGGCAGACAGGCTCAGGGACAGGCAGGGATCGATAATCCAGAGAGGGACAGAGGTAAAGGTCGGCAGACAGGCTCAGGCAGGGGTCGATAATCCAGAGAGGGACAGAGGTAAAGGTCGGCAGACAGGCTCAGGGACAGGCAGGGGTCGATAATCCAGAGAGGGACAGAGGTAAAGGTCGGCAGACAGGCTCAGGGACAGGCAGGGGTCGATAATCCAGAGAGGGACAGAGGTAAAGGTCGGCAAGCAGGCTCAGGGACAGGCAGGGGTCGATAATCCAGAGAGGGACAGAGGTAAAGGTCGGCAAGCAGGCTCAGGGACAGGCAGGGGTCGATAATCCAGAGAGGGACAGAGGTAAAGGTCGGCAGACAGGCTCAGGGACAGGCAGGGGTCGATAATCCAGAGAGGGACAGAGGTAAAGGTCAGCAGACAGGCTCAGGGACAGGCAGGGGTCGATAATCCAGAGAGGGACAGAGGTAAAGGTCGGCAGACAGGCTCAGGGACAGGCAGGTGTCGATAATCCAGAGGGTTGCTGGTAGGCTCGAACAAACAAGACGAACTGGCAACAAACAGACAGAGAACACAGGTATAAATACACAAGGGATGATTGGGAAGATCGGCGAAACCTGGAGGGGATGGAGATGAGCACAAGGACAGGTAAAACAGATCAGGGCATGACAACTGTAAGAAAAAACAATATGTTGGGCAGCACCTACTGGATGGAGAGCTGATCTATCTACAGCTATCACTTTGGGAACCCATTTAGGGTTCTAACCAAGCCCAGCCCTGCTTAGTTTTTGTCACGGACTATTAACAATGTGCTAGCTTGAGCATGATTGTTGAGAAATCTCCACTAAATAGATTCTTGATGCTATTTAAGTAATTCCAAAAGGGTAGATGTAATGTAATGTAAATGTAATCATACTTTATCAATCATATATCAATAACGTTATTTGCTTATATAGAATTGGGAAGTCATCAACAGCTGTTGTATAGGCCTAGGCTTTTCAAATGGAATCTACAAGTTAATAATAAATGTTGGATTCACGTCTCCATGTTTAACCAGCAATCCAAGTTAAAGAATAGGACTAAATCTGTAACGATTTTCTTCTGGTGAAAGAGAGGCAGCGTGGTTAGTTTTGTGCATCTTTAATAACGATGAAAATACAACAATCTACAAAACAAGCAACGTGAAAAAAACTAAATAGCCTATCTGGTGCCACAGACACAAAGACAGGAACAATCACCCACAATACCCAACAACAAACAGGCTACCTAAATATGGTTCCCAATCAGAGACAATGACTAACAACTGCCTCTGATTGAGAACCATATCAGGCCAAACACAGAAACAGACAAACAAGACATCCAACATAGAATGCCCACTCAGATTACACCCTGACCAAACAAAACATAGAACATACAAAGCAAACTATGGTCAGGGTGTGACAAAATCAAATCAAACTGTATTTAAAACACATTTAAAGTTTGATTTGATTTAGTACTATTCTTTAACTTAGATGTTTGGTTGAAATGGAGACGTGAATCCAACATATTAACTATTAATTTGAAGACAAACTGGAATTGAAGCCAGACTCAGTGGCACAGATGGAACTATCCAAGCAGAAGATGCATATCCCTCAAATGTTAATATTTGGTTCCATTGACAACCAAGCACAATTCAATATCACTTTTGCAATACAGTAAATAGTATACTAACTTGTCAACAAGATAACTAATGATACGTTTGAGTTTATTTTATTTTTACAGGGACAGGGGACATTAATCAACGTTTCAGTAAAAGTGCCGGTTTTAGCCAGCCGGCTAATTTTCAACCGCAGTCCCTGGGCAGGTTATTAAAAACAATTACAATATAGACAATCATTGAGCAGTGAGCACACGCAGAGCAACATAGGACAAGCAAGATGTAGCATACAGACAGAGCAACATAGGACAAAAGCAAGACAAAATAAATAAAAGCAACAAAGTGTTTCCACACCTCACAAGCTACAGACAACAGGAAAGCGGCAACACACAGCTAGGGACGTGTGTCTGATGGCAGTGTATTCCAGACATGGGAAGCTCTCACAGAGAAAATGGATTTACTAAAGGTGCTTTTCCTTAAGGGAACTATACAGTCACCTCTCAGACCTTGTGGATCTGCTGCCATATGTCTGGGTTTTCTGTTTAGCAAAAGTACTGAGTGGAGGGGAAGCCAGGCCATTTAGGATCTTGAATACAAGACATGCGTCGGTGTATTGCACAAGATTTTCCCAACTCAAGAGCCCGTGCTTTCTGAGGATGTAACAGTGATGATGGCTATTGAGCTTCCTATCAAGCACTTTGAGAGCCTGTTTGTAGACAGACTGAATGGGTTTTAATGTTGTACAGCAAGCTTGGGCCCAACTAGTCAAGCAGTATGTTTAGTGGGGGAGTATCATAGATTTGAAGTACAGTTTTGCTACCTCTGTAGTCAAACAATTTTGTATAAATCGGAAATTAGCTAGGTTGAATTTGGTTATCTGAATGACCTTTTTCACATGCTTTTTAAAAGAGAGGTTGGAATCAAGTATGTGGCCAAGGTACTTAAAATCAGATACCACATGGAGCTTCTCTCCTGACACATAGACATCTGGCTCAGTAGCATCTGTTGCCCTCTTTGTGAAGAACAGGCAAACAGTTTTTTTCACATTGAGATGCAAACACGAGTCACTGAGCCACTTTGTAACCTGGACCATTACAGTAGTGAGTTCTTGTGCAGCTTGTTGTTTGCTCTCTTTATGTTGGATTCACATCTCCACCTCAACCATCAATACAAGTTAAAGAATAGGATTAAGGCTGTGTCTCAGAAGGAACTATCCAAGCAGTAGTTACAGTGCATTCGGAAATTAATGACAAAGCAAAAACAGTTTTTTTAGTAATATTTGCAAATCCTCTCAAGCTCTGTTTGGTTGGCTGGTCGATCGGGTTCAAGTCCGGGCTCTGGCTGGGTCACTCAAGGACATTCAGAGACTTGTCCCAAAGCCACTCGTGCGTTGTCTTGGCTGTGTGCTTAGGGTCGTTGTCCTGTTGGAAGGTGAACCTTCACCTCAGTCTGAGGTCCTGAGCTCTCTGGAGCAGTTTTTCATCAAGGATCTCTCTGTACTTTGCTCTGTTCATCTTTCCCTCAATTCTGACTAGTCTCCCAGTCCCTGCCACTGAAAGACATCCCCACAGCATGATGCTGCCACCACCATGCTTCACCGTAGGGATGGTGCTTTTCCTCCAGAAGCTGGTTTCCTCCAGAAGTGACACTTGGCATTCAGGCCAAATAGTTCAATCTTGGTTTCATCAGAGTCCTTTAGTTGCCTTTTGGCAAACTCCAAATGTCACGTGTCTTTTACTGAGGAGTGGCTTCTGTCTGGCCACTCTACCATAAGGGCCTGATTGGTGGAGTGCTGCAGAGATGGTTGTCCTTCTGGAATGTTCTCCCATCTGCACAGAGGAACTCTGGAGCTCTGTCAGAGTGACCATCAGGTTCTTGGTCACCTCCCTGACCAAGAACCTGACGGGTTTGTGGCTGTCTAGATCCCTGCTGTTTGTTGTTTTCAATTTTCCCCGTGACCTGCCCTGTCTGGAACTGTGAGGAGTAACAGCCTAACATACGTTGCCATGACAAAGACCAAAGCTGGCGGGAGTACCGTTGAGGACAGTGTCTCTCTGTCACATGTGAAAGAGACCTGCAAGTAGTTTTTAATCAACAAGAAAATAGTTTCAAGTGTTTTGTCCAAATACTCGTGGATTCTACTAATGGAATAATGGATGACCTGACCAGAGAGGTCCAGGACCTGAAGAACAGTTTGCAGTTCTCCCAGGGTCAGCTCAACGAGTTGAAAGAGGAGAACGGCAAGATGGCAGCAATCTGTAAGTCATTGAGAGAGGACATCAGTTCTGTGTGTGAATCCATGATAACAATGATAAATTAGACTCGAGGGACAATCGAGGCGAAACAACATGGTTGTGGACGGAATTGCAGTATCTCCACATGAGACCTGGATGGAGTCTGAGCGCAAAGTGAGGGAAATGATCTCTGAGAAATGGAAGATGGACCACAGGAAGATTGAGGTGGAGCGCGCCCACAGGATTGGAAAACCCACCACCGGCCCAGGTGATAGGCCCAGGCCGATAGTGGTTAAGTTCCTGAGTTTCAAGGACATGGTAGCTGTTCTGGAAAGAGCCAAGAACTTGAGAGAAACTTATAACTTCCTCAATGAGGACTGTCCTGAAGCTGTGCACCAGAAGAGGAAAGAACTGATCCCAGCCATGAATACTGCTAGAGCGCGTGGGGACATTGCGTACATCCCCTACGACAGACTCATTCTCCACCCTCCCTCCCAGAAGCCTGGATGGGATGAGAGAGCCAAGCCTATGGGTTCGTAGCCTCAACCCCGCAGCACACACACACCAATTGATTAATGGTCTGCTGAATGTATGTTTTTTTTCTCTTGCTTTGTCTGCTCTTTTCAATATTATGTCTATCTCTGATAAGCTTCCCAGGAAAGGGCTGAAAATAGCCCATATTAATATATGTAGCCTTAGAAATAAGGTTCATGAAATCAATAACTTGCTAACATCAGATAACAGTCATATATTAGCCATTTCTGAGACTCACTTAGATAATTGTCTAATGATCTCCCTCACTAGCTTTAAGCACCAGCCGTCAGAGTATTTTACAGATCACTGCACCTGTACTTACACTATCTGTAAACAGCCTATCTATCTACCTACCTCATCCCCATACTGGTATTTATTTATTTATTTATTTTGCTCCTTTGCACCCCAGTATCTCTACCTGCACATTCATCTTCTGCCGATCTACCATTCCAGTGTTTAATTAATTGCTATATTGTAATTACTTCGCCACCATGGCCTATTTATTTCCTTAACTTACCTCATTTGCACTCACTGTATATAGACTTTTTGTTTTCTTTTGTTCTACTGCATTATTGACTGTATGTTTTGTTTATTCCATGTGTAACTCTGTGTTGTTGTATGTGTCGAATTGCTACGCTTTATCTTAGCCAGGTCGCAGTTGCAAATGAGAACTTGTTCTCAACTAGCCTACCTGGTTAAATAAAGGTGTTCTCAACTAGCCTACCTGGTTAAATAAAGGTGTTCTCAACTAGCCTACCTGGTTAAATAAAGGTGTTCTCAACTAGCCTACCTGGTTAAATAAAGGTGAAATAAAAGACACATTTTAAAAAATAATTTGATGATACACTAGTAGCAATACAAGGATATAACATCTATAGAAGAGACAGAAATGCTTATGGGGGAGGTGTTGCTGTATATATTCAGAGCCATATCCCTGTAATGTCTAGAGAAGATTTTATGTTGTGTTATTGAAGTGTTGTGGTTGCAGGTTCCCTTGGCACATCTAAAGCCTTTTCTTTTGGGGTGTTGCTATAGGCCACCTAGTGCTAACAGTCAGTATCTAAATAATATGTGTGAAATGCTTGAGTGTTACATCACATCACAAGTGTATGTGATGTAAACAGAGGGGTCTACTTTCTTGGGGACCTGAATATTGACTGGTTTTCATCAAGCTGTCCGCTCAAGAGGAAGCTTCTTACTGTAACCAGTGCCTGTAATCTGGTGCAGGTTATTAATCAACCTATCAGGGTGTTTATAAACACTACAGGAACAAGATCATCCACATGTATTGATCACATTTTTACTAATACTGTAGAACTTTGTTCTAAACCTGTATCCGTACCCATTGGATGCAGTGATCACAATATAGTGGCTATATCCAGGAAAGACACAGTTCCAAAAGCTGAGCCTAAAAAGTAACATGTGGATGATGGTACAAATATTTGTTGGTCTGATGTGATTCATGAGGAGCATCCAGACGCTGCACTTGATGAAATTGCTTCTTCCAATTATTGACAAGCATGCACCTGTTAAGAAACTGACTGTTAGAACTGTTAAGGCTCCATGGATTGATGAGGAATGGATGAACTGTATGGTTGAAAGAGATGAGGCAAAAGGAGTGGCTAATAAGTCTGGCTGCACATCTGACTGGTTGATTTACAGCAAATTGAGAAATGATGTGACTAAACTCAACAAAAAGAAGAAGAAACTTTATTATGAAGCCAAGATCAATGATATAAGAATGATGGAAAAAAAACTTTGGAGCACTTTAAATGAAATGATGGGCAGAAGGACAAATTCAACTCGATTTTTCTTCTAATCAGGTGGCTTGTTCATTACAAAACCATTTGATGTTGGCAATTATTTTAATGATTATTCAATTGGCAAAGTGGGCAAACTTAGGCAGGAAATGCCAACAACGAACAGTGAACAATTATATTCATGCATTAATAAGCTTCCAAGATGGCATAGCAGTAAGTCGTCCTGTCGTGTCGTGTCCCCTGTATATATCATCTCTTTTTCGTTTTTTACATATTTTACTTTGCATATCTCTTTAAAAACTTTTTGCTAAACCTAAGCTTCCAAATACTCTCCTGCAACCCGCCTCACCCAATGTAGCTATTTTTCCTAAAGTATTTATATTTACTTCGGAACCGGAACCCCTCAACTGAAGCTCAACTGAAGCTAGCCAGCTAACCACCAGCCATGCTAGCGGTCTTCAGCTAACTGGTCATCAGCTAACCTTCAGCCCGGAAAGCTCTCGCCAGTTCAAACGACGCGACTCTAACCAGAGCATAACGGACCTACTTATTTTTCATCCCCGGATTCTTCCCCGGATTCCCACCGCAAACGGAACATTTTTCAGCGGGATCTTCACTACTAGCTATCTAAGCTATCTACGAACTGCTAGCTTGCTAGCACAGGCCTGCTAACCGTCTGCCCCACCGCGTCCCAAACACCCATATTTACTTTCTATCTCTTTTTGATTTTTAATTTGTTTATCCCTTCCGGAAACCTGCCTCACCCAATGTGATACGGAATCGCTATTATTTTTTATTTTTTTAGAACACACTCAAGAACCTACAGAAGCTAACCAGCTAACTAGCTACAAGCTATTTAGTCATAGTTAGTTTTTTAACCTGGATAACACTCGCCAGTCCACCTTCCCTGCCCCATTCACCGCTGCCCCCTGGACACTGATCTCTTGGCCACATAGCTGATGCACGCTGGACTGTCCATTAATCACGGTACTCCATTCTGCTTGTTTGTTTTATCTGTTGGCCCCGTTGCCTAGTCAACGCCATTTTACCTGCTGTTGTCATGCTAGCAGATTAGCTGTTGCTGTCTAACCTACTGTTTTAGCTAGATCTCCCAATTCAACACCTGTGATTACTGTATGCCTCGCTGTATGTGTCTCTCAAATGTCAATATGCCTTGTATACTGTTGTTCAGGTTAGTTATCATTGTTTTAGTTCACAATGGAGCCCCTAGTTCCACTCTTCATACCCCTGATAACTCCTGTGTCTCACCTCCCACACATGCGGTGACCTCACCCATTACAACCAGCATGTCCAGAGATACAACCTCTCTCATCATCACCCGGGGCCTGGGCTTACCTCCGCTGTACCCGCACCCCACCATACCCCTGTCTGCGCATTATGCCCTGAATATATTCTACCATGCCCAGAAACCTGCTCCTCTTATTCTCTGTCCCCAACGCTCTAGGCGACCAGTTCTGATAGCCTTTAGACGCACCCTCATACTACTCCTTTTCTGTTCCGTGGGTGATGTGGAGGTAAACCCAGGCCCTACAAGTCCCCAGGCACCCTCATTTGTTGACTTCTGTGATCGAAAAAGCCTTGGTTTCATGCATGTCAACATCAGAAGCCTCCTCCCTAAGTTTGTTTTACTCACTGCTTTAGCACACTCTGCTAACCCTGATGTCCTTGCTGTGTCTGAATCCTGGCTCAGGAAGGCCACCAAAAATTCAGAGATTTCCATACCCAACTATAACATCTTCCGTCAAGATAGAACTGCCAAAGGGGGAGGAGTTGCAGTCTACTGCAGAGATAGCCTGCAAAGTAATGTCATACTTTCCAGGTCCATACCCAAACAGTTCGAACTACTAATTTTGAAAATTACACTCTCCAGAAATAAGTCTCTCACTGTTGCCGCCTGCTACCGACCCCCCTCAGCTCCCAGCGTGCCCTGGACACCATTTGTGAATTGATCGCCCCCCATCTAGCTTCAGAGTTAGTTCTGTTAGGTGACCTAAACTGGGATATGCTTAACACCCCGGCAGTCCTACAATCTAAGCTAGATGCCCTCAATCTCACACAAATCATCAAGGAACCCACCAGGACAACCCTAACTCTGTAAACAAGGGCACCCTCATAGACGTCATCCTGACCAACTGGCCCTCCAAATACACCTCCGCTGTCTTCAACCAGGATCTCAGCGATCACTGCCTCATTGCCTGTATCCGCTACGGAGCCGCAGTCAAACGACCACCCCTCATCACTGTCAAACGCTCCCTAAAACACTTCTGTGAGCAGGCCTTCCTAATCGACCTGGCCCGGGTATCCTGGAAGGACATTGACCTCATCCCGTCAGTTGAGGATGCCTGGTCGTTCTTTAAAAGTAACTTCCTCTCCATTTTAGATAAGCATGCTCCGTTCAAAAAATGCTGTCATGTATTGTCATATTATGTCTTGTTCCTGTTCTTTCTCTTCACTCCGTCTCCCTCTGCTGGTCGTATTAGGTTACCTTCTCTTCCTTTCCTTCCCCCAGCTGTCCCTCATATTCTCTAACTACCTCATTCACCCTTTTCCCACCTGTTCCCTTTTCCCCTCTGATTAGGTCTCTATTTCTCTCTCTGTTCCTGCTTCTGTCTTTGTCAGATTCTCGTTTGAGTTTCTCATGCCAGAACCAAACTATCGTCTTGTTTGCTTCACCCTTGTCCCGTCCTGTCGGAATCTACCTGTTCTTCTGATGCTACATGTGATCAGGTACCTCTGTCCTCTACGACCCGCGCCTACCCAGAGAGACCAGCAGTCTGTCGCCGCTCACCCAGCTATTATCCTCGGCTGCTAAGAAGGGGACTCTAACCCAGCTATTCTCCTCTGCTGCAAGAAGGGGACTCTTCTGTAATATTCAGAGGGACTTTATTATTCTTTTGTCGCCCTCTCTGCGGGTTGTCTATTTTGCCATTTTTATACATCTGAAGAGGATCTATGTCTTCCCTGTGATTTGACATTAAAAGACTCTGTATCTGTTAAACCACTTTTGGGTCCTCACTCACGTGCATAACAAATGCAGAACTAAGAACAGATACAGCCCTTAGTTCACTCCAGACCTGACTGCCCTCGACCAGCACAAAAACATCCTGTGGCGGACTGCAATAGCATCGAATAGTCCCCGTGATATGCAACTGTTCAGGGAAGTCAGGAACCAATACACGCAGTCAGTCAGGAAAGCTAAGGCCAGCTTCTTCAGGCAGAAGTTTGCATCCTGTAGCTCCAACTCCAAAAAGTTCTGGGACACTGTGAAGTCCATGGAGAACAAGAGCACCTCCTCCCAGCTGCCCACTGCACTGAGGCAAGGTAACACGGTCACCACCGATAAATCCATGATTATCGAAAACTTCAACAAGCATTTCTCAACGGCTGGCCATGCCTTCCACCTGGCTACTCCAACCTCGGCCAACAGCTCCGCCCCCCCCGCAGCTCCTCACCCAAGCCTCTTCAGGTTCTCCTTTACCCAAATCCAGATAGCAGATGTTCTGAAAGAGCTCCAAAACCTGGACCCGTACAAATCAGCTGGGCTTGACAATCTGGACCCTCTATTTCTGAAACTATCCGCCGCCATTGTCGCAACCCCTATTACCAGCCTGTTCAACCTCTCTTTCATATCGTCCGAGATCCCCAAGGATTGGAAAGCTGCCGCAGTCATCCCCCTCTTCAAAGGGGGAGACACCCTGGACCCAAACTTTTACAGACCTATATCCATCCTGCCCTGCCTATCTAAGGTCTTCGAAAGCCAAGTCAACAAACAGGTCACTGACCATCTCGAATCCCACCGTACCTTCTCCGCTGTGCAATCTGGTTTCCGAGCCGGTCACGGGTGCACCTCAGCCACACTCAAGGTACTAAACGATATCATAACCGCCATCGATAAAAGACAGTACTGTGCAGCCGTCTTCATCGACCTTGCCAAGGCCTTCGACTCTGTCAATCACCATATTCTTATCGGCAGACTCAGTAGCCTCAAATCGGAGGGCATGCTGTCCGGTCCTCTGGCAGTCTCTATGGGGGTGCCACAGGGTTCAATTCTCGGGCCGACTATTTTCTCTGTATATATCAATGATGTTGCTCTTGCTGCGGGCGATTCCCTGATCCACCTCTACGCAGACGACACCATTCTATATACCTTCGGCCCGTCATTGGACACTGTGCTATCTAACCTCCAAACAAGCTTCAATGCCATACAACACTCCTTCTGTGGCCTCCAACTGCTCTTAAACGCTAGTAAAACCAAATGCATGCTTTTCAACCGATCGCTGCCTGCACCCGCATGCCCGACTAGCATCACCACCCTGGATGGTTCCGACCTTGAATATGTGGACATCTATAAGTACCTAGGTGTCTGGCTAGACTGCAAACTCTCCTTCCAGACTCATATCAAAATGGCTTCCAACACTCTACTCAGCAAACTGGATGCAGTCTATCACAGTGCCATCCGTTTTGTCACTAAAGCACCTTATACCACCCACCACTGCGACTTGTATGCTCTAGTCGGCTGGCCCTCGCTACATATTCATCGCCAGACCAACTGGCTCCAGGTCATCTACAAGTCCATTCTAGGTAAAGCTCCGCCTTATCTCAGTTCACTGGTCACGATGGCAACACCCATCCGTAGCACGCGCTCCAGCAGGTGTATCTCACTGATCATCCCTAAAGCCAACACCTCATTTGGCCGCCTTTCGTTCCAGTACTCTGCTGCCTATGACTGGAACGAATTGCAAAAATCGCTGAAGTTGGAGACTTTTATCTCCCTCACCAACTTCAAACATCAGCTATTTGAGCAGCTAACCGATTGCTGCAGCTGTACATAGTCTATTGGTAAATAGCCCACCCATTTTCACCTACCTCATCCCCATACTGTTTTATTTATTTACTTTTCTGCTCTTTTGCACACCAATATCTCTACCTGTACATGACCATCTGATCATTTATCACTCCAGTGTTAATCTGCAAAATTGTAATTATTCGCCTACCTCATGCCTTTTGCACACATTGTATATAGACTCCCCCTTTTTTTCTACTGTGTTATTGACTTGTTAATTGTTTACTCCATATGTAACTCTGTGTTGTCTGTTCACACTGCTATGCTTTATCTTGGCCAGGTCGCAGTTGCAAATGAGAACTTGTTCTCAACTAGCCTACCTGGTTAAATAAAGGTGAAATAAAAAAACATTAAAAAAACAAATAATGAAAGAAAAGCAGTGCAAGTTTGAATTTTGTAACGTTAGTGTGGGAGAGGTGGAAAAAATATTGGTAACAATCAATAATGACAAACCTCCTGGCAACTTAGATGAAAGCTACTGAGGATGATAGCTGACTCTATAGCCATTCCTATCTGTCATATTTGTAATCTGAGCCTGGAGGATTTGTCCTCAGGCCTGGAGGGAAGCCAAAGTAATTCCACTACCCAAGAGTGGTAAAGCGGCCTTTACTAGTTCTAACAGCAGACCTATACGCTTGTTGCCAGCTCTTAGCAAACTGTTGGAAAAAATCGTGTTTGACCAAATACAATGCTATTTCTCTGTAAACAAATTAACAACAGACTTTCAGCATGCTTATAGAGAAGGGCAATCAACATGTACTGCACTGACACAAATGACTGATGATTGGTTGAAAGAAATTGATAAGAAGAAGATTGTGGGAGCTGTATTGTTAGATTTCAGTGCAGCCTTTGATATTATTGACCATAACCTGTTGTTAAAAATGATTGTGGATTCAGAGCTATCTATCTAATAGAAACCAAAGGGATTTATTTAATGGAAGCGTCTCTAATGTCAAACATGTAAAATGTGGTGTACCGCAGGGAAGCTCTCTAGGCCCTCTACTCTTTTCTATTTTTACAAACGACCTGCCACTGGCATTTAACACAGCATGTGTATCCATGTATGCTGATGATTCAACCATATACAATTCAGCAACCACAGCTAATGAAGTCACTGAAACCCTTAACAAGAGTTGCAGTCTGTTTTGTTTTGGAATGGGTGGTCAGTAATAAACTGGTCCTGAACATCTCTAAAACTAAGAGCATTGTATTTGGTACAAATCATTCCTTAAGTGCTAGACCTCAGCTGAATCTGGTAATGAATGGTGTGGCTGTCGAACAAGTTGAGGAGACTAAATTACTTGGCGTTACCTTAGATTGTAAACTGTCATGGTCAAAACATATAGATTCAATGGTTGTAAAGATGGGGAGAGGTCTGGCTGTAATAAAGAGATGCTCTGCTTTTTGACACCACACTCCAAAAAGCAAGTTCTGCAGGCTCTAGTTTTGTCTAATCTTGATTATTGTCCAGTCGTGCGGTCCAGTACGGCAAGGAAAGACCTAGTTAAGCTGCAGCTGGCCCAGAACAGAGTGGCACGTTTTGCTCTTAATTGTAATCAGAGGGCTGATAGACATAGTATGCATGCCAGTCTCTCTTGGCTAAGAGTTGAGGAGAGACTGACTACATCACTTCTTCTTTTTATAAGAAACATTAATGTGTTGAAAATCCCAAATTGTTTGCATAGTTAACTTACACACAGCTCTGACACACACACGTATCTCACTAGACATGCCACCTAGCCTGACACCCTAGACCCACTTCGATTTCCATACCGCCCCAATGGATCCACAATCGATGCAATTGCCATTGCACTGAACACTGCCCTATCCCATCTGTACAAGAGGAATAACTATGCAAGAATGCTGTTCATTGACTACAGCTCAGCCTTCAACACCATAGTACCCTCCAAGCACATCATTAAGCTTGGGGCACTGGGTCTGAACCCCGCCCTGTACAACTGGGTCCTGGACTTCCTGACGGGCTGCCCCCAGGTGGTGAAAATAGGAAACCACACCTCCAATTCACTGATCCTCAACACAGGGGCCCCACAAGGGTGTGTGCTCAGCCCCCTCACGTACTCACTGGTCACCCATGACTGCATCGCCACGCACGTCTTCAACTCAATCATTATGTTTTCAGACAACACTACCGTTGTAGGTCTGATTACCAACAATGACGAGACAGCAAACTTTCTACTTTTAAACTCGGACAAAACAGAGATGCTTGTTCTAGGGCCCAAGAAACAAAAAGATCTTCTGTTGAATCTGACAATTAATCTTAATGGTTGTACCGCCGTCTCAAATAAAACTGTGAAGGACCTCGGCATTACTCTGGACCCTGATCTCTCTTTTGAAGAATATATCAAGACTGTTTCAAGGACAGCTTTTTTCCATCTATGTATCATTGCAAAACTCAGAAACTTTCTGTCCAAAAATGATGCAGAAATATGTATCCATGCTTTTGTCACTTCTAGGTTAGACTACTGCAATGCTCTACTTTCCAGCTACCCGGATAAAGCACTAAATAAAATTAAGTTAGTGCTAAATATGGCTGCTAGAATCCTGACTAGAACCAAACAATTTGATCATATTACTCCAGTGCTAGCCTCCCTACACTGGCTTCCTGTCAAGGCAAGGGCTGATTATAAGGTTTTACTGCTAACCTACAAAGCATTACATGGGCTCGCTACAACCTATCTCTCTGATTTGGTCCTGCCGTACATACCTACACGTACGCTACGGTCACAAGACGCAGGCCTCCCAATTGTCCCTAGAATTTCTAAGCAAACAGCTGGAGGCAGGGCTTTCTCCTATAGAGCTCCATTTTTATGGAATGGTCTTCCTACCCATGTGAGAGACGCAAACTCTGCCTCAACCTTTAAGTCTTTAATGAAGACACATCTCTTCAGTGGGTCATATGATTGAGTGTAGTCTGGCCCATGAGTGTGAAGGTGAACGGAAAAGCTCTAGAGCAACGAAAAGCCCTTGCTGTCTCTGCATGGCTGGTTCCCCTCTTTCCACTGGGATTCTCTGCCTCTAACCCTATTACAGGGGCTGAGTCACTGGCTTACTAGGGCTCTTTCATACCGTCCCTAGGAGGGGTGCGTCACTTGAGTGGGTTGAGTCACTGATGTGATCTTCCTGTCTGGGTTGGCGCAACCCCTTGGGTTGTGCCGTGGTGGAGATTTTTGTGGGCATTGTCTCAGGATGGTAAGTTGATGGTTGAAGATATCCCTCTAGTTGTCAGGATTTGGCCAGGGTTGTTCCGTTTTTTGGTCACTAGATGCCCCCATTGTGCCTTTTGACCTTTTGTTTTCCCTTGATCCCCATTATTATTTGCACCTGTGCCTCGTTTCCCCTGATTGTATTTAAACCCTTTGTTTTCCTCAGTTCTTTGCTCTGTGTTTGTATGTTAGCACCCAGCCCAAGTACTCTGTGAACTCTTGTTGATCCCGGTGGACTCTCTTGTGGAATTCTGTTTTTTGTTCTTGTTTGTTTGTTTTTGAGTATCTTTTGAGGCTTTTTGTGCTATACCTTCCACCTTGTGGATTTACCTTTTTGTCTTGGAGGATTACCTTTGTTCTTGTGGAATTCCTTTTGAGGTTGTGGAGTTACATGTTTTCCTGAAGAACTTCACTTTTTACTTCATTAAATACACCGTCTCAAGTACTGCTGTGTCTGCCTCATCTTCTGGGTTCTGCCGACTATTCGTGGCTCAGTTGGTTAAGTGACTGTTTCTCACTCCAGAGACCCGGGTTCGTAACCGGGTCCTGACACTAGTGGTGTGGGGGCTGTGCTTTGGCAAAGTGGGTGGGGTTATATCCTTCCTGTTTGGCCCTGTCCAGGGGTGTCATCGGATGGGGCCACAGTGTCTCCTGACCCCTCCTGTCTCAGCCTCCAGTATTTATGCTGCAGTAGTTTATGTGTTGGGGGCTAGGTTCAGTTTGTTATATCTGGAGTACTTCTCCTGTCCTATCCGGTGTCCTGTCTGAATTTAAGTATGCTCTCTCTAATTCTCTATTTCTTTCTCTCTCTCGGAGGACCTGAGCCCTAGGACCATGCCTCAGGACTACCTGACATGATGACTCCTTGCTGTCCCCAGTCCACCTGGCCGTGCTGCTGCTCCAGTTTCAACTGTTCTGCCTCTGATTATTATTATTTGACCATGCTGGTCATTTATGAACATTTGAACATCTTGGCCATGTTCTGTTATAATCTCCACCCGGCACAGCCAGAAGAGGACTGGCCACCCCACATAGCCTGGTTCCTCTCTAGGTTTCTTCCTAGGTTTTGGCCTTTCTAGGAAGTTTTTCCTAGCCACCGTGCTTCTACACCTGCATTGCTTGCTGTTTGGGGTTTTAGGCTGGGTTTCTGTACAGCACTTTGAGATATCAGCTGATGTACGAAGGGCTATATAAATACATTTGATTTACAGGGAGGAGATAAGTGCGCTGGTGGAGTGGTGCCAGGAAAATAACCTCTCCCTCAATGTCAACAAAAGTACGGAGCTTATCGTGGACTTCAGGAGACAGCAGAGGGAGCACGCCCACATCGACGGGACCGCAGTAGAGAAGGTGAAAAGCTTCAAGTACCTTGGCATACACATCCCTGACAATCTGAAATGGTCCACCCACACAGAAGAAGGTGCAATAGTGCCTCTTCAACCTCAGGAGGCTGAAGAAATATGACGTGGTCCCTAAGACCCTTACAAGCTTTTATAGATCACAGCCTGGTACGGCAACGGCACCGCCGGCAAACGCAGAGCTCTCCAGCGGGTGGTACGGTCTGCCCAACACATCACAGGGCGCAAACTACCTGCCCTCCAGTACACCTACAGCACCCGATGTCACAAGAAGGCCAAAAAGATCATCAAGGACATTCACCCTGCTATCATCCAGTCTGTCCATCCAGTCTGTCTGTCTGTCTGTCTGTCTGTCTGTCTGTCTGTCTGTCTGTCTGTCTGTCTGTCTGTCTGTCTGTCTGTCTGTCTGTCTGTCTGTCTGTCTGTCTGTCTGTCTGTCTGTCTGTCTGTCTGTCTGTCTGTCTGTCTGTCTGTCTGTCTGTCTGTCTGTCTGTCTGTCTGTCTGTCTGTCTGTCTGTCTGTCTGTCTGTCTGTCTGTCTGTCTGTCAGTCTGTCTGTCTGTCTGTCTGTCTGTCTGTCTGTCTGTCTGTCTGTCTGTCTGTCTGTCTGTCTGTCTGTCTGTCTGTCTGTCTGTCTGTCTGTCTGTCTGTCTGTCTGTCTGTCTGTCTGTCTGTCTGTCTGTCTGTCTGTCTGTCTGTCTGTCTGTCTGTCTGTCTGTCTGTCTGTCTGTCTGTCTGTCTGTCTGTCTGTCTGTCTGTCTGTCTGTCTGTCTGTCTGTCTGTCTGTCTGTCTGTCTGTCTGTCTGTCTGTCTGTCTGTCTGTCTGTCTGTCTGTCTGTCTGTCTGTCTGTCTGTCTGTCTGTCTGTCTGTCTGTCTGTCTGTCTGTGTCTGTCTGTCTGTAGCTCCGTGGTTAACGATGACATCATCAATGTGTTGATTGTGAAGATCAAAATAATCCAAAACTCACCACTAGATGTCATGAGAACTCTTAAAGTACTGCTTGTCCTCCATCTCTCATCCCTCTCTTTCCTTCCTCCCTCAATGATGACATCGCTATGCCACAGTTTCTGTTTGTTTGTTAATTTGGGCTATGACAGTCTATTATGAATCTGTCTGACAGTATTTTTGACAGTATTTAAATCTGAAGACAGTATGACATGCATCAGAAATGTATTAGGAAGTTCAGAAGATCATCAGGCAATAATGTACCTACTAATTCCTGAGTATTATCTTTCACTGATTGGATCCCAATACTTTGTAGCATAAACCATTCAAAAGATAGAGCCACATTTAAGGAAGAAAACAGAAACAGCTGTTTATTACAACAGCATCTAGCGGCTACCGGATGTTACTGATGTAACCCTGGTTCTATGATCCAAGCAAAAAGGTTCTCTCACAGCCCCATTTTCAAATCAGGTGACCCCATGTAGCGAACCCTAGTTTGGGAAACACTTCACTGTGGGCTCTATTTTGGGCTGGCTTTCAGTCAGTGCAATTGTCAAACACATGCTTGGCAATTAAAACTTGTTAAAGCAAGCACTCCTCTATTTTCTAACACTAGGATTGGTAATTGAACTGTTTCATATGATCTCGCGCTAAAGTGGGAGGGCTGGCAATATCTGAGGTGTGTCCTTATAAACTTTGCAGTACTAACATGGTTGGTTAAGGTACGGATTCAGAGGAAGCGCATTGGAATGAGAGATTTAGAAAAAACAAACGCTAAATGTTTTTGTAGACATTTCATTTAATTTGATTTAAAAAAAACAAGCCAATTCTCAATTATATACATTTATATAAATGATCATGGGATTGGGGTAGGAGAGAGAAAAAACATGGGATATTTATACATGGTCCCCATTCTGTATGGAGAGCTCTCAGCTCTGTCTATATATGGTCCCCATTCTGTATGGAGAGCTCTCAGCTCTGTCTATATATGGTCCCCATTCTGTATGGAGAGCTCTCAGCTCTGTCTATATATGGTCCCCATTCTGTATGGAGAGCTCTCAGCTCTGTCTATATATGGTCCCCATTCTGTATGGAGAGCTCTCAGCTCTGTCTATATATGGTCCCCATTCTGTATGGAGAGCTCTCAGCTCTATCTATATATGGTCCCCATTCTGTATGGAGAGCTCTCAGCTCTGTCTATATATGGTCCCCATTCTGTATGGAGAGCTCTCAGCTCTGTCTATATATGGTCCCCATTCTGTATGGAGAGCTCTCAGCTCTGTCTATATATGGTCCCCATTCTGTATGGAGAGCTCTCAGCTCTATCTATATATGGTCCCCATTCTGTATGGAGAGCTCTCAGCTCTGTCTATATATGGTCCCCATTCTGTATGGAGAGCTCTCAGCTCTGTCTATATATGGTCCCCATTCTGTATGGAGAGCTCTCAGCTCTGTCTATATATGGTCCCCATTCTGTATGGAGAGCTCTCAGCTCTGTCTATATATGGTCCCCATTCTGTATGGAGAGCTCTCAGCTCTGTTTTGTAACTGGTGCTCTCATGATATGCTCTTATCTATTCAGTTATGGAGGTTTGCAGTTGGACACTCACTCCTCTGTACAATGGACAGTTTAGTTTGAGTTAAATCAGGTCTCTCTCTCTCTGTCCTTTTCCCCTCTCTTATAGGCAGCGTGTGAGTTTCGGGAAGATAATGTTCACCATAAAATGCACCTTAATAATAAAGAATTCTATGCATCTGTCTGTCATCACACTGGCAGACTTATGTAAAATATCATAGTAAGCCAACTATTCCTAATGTGATGAGAGGATTAGATCATTTAGGCTAATAATACAACTCAATCACTGTTTGTGTTAAAAGACTGCAGTGTTCAATGCATGGCTGCCCCTGTATTGGCGTAGAGGAGGCCTAAGCTATAGGCTATGTCAGGTACCTTTCTTCTCCTTTCTTTCTGTGTTTAAAAACACATTTCATGCAATTCCACGACACTTTATATGACTGGAGACATTAGCAGAATCTTTTATAATATGACAAAAATGACAGGGTAGTATACACCTATAGGATTCTGCTGACTCTGATTAAAATCAATTGTATAGCTAATAGGCTATGTGTTTGTAGATCGACTGAGCTGAATGAACCTATAGCAGCAAAGATGATAGTAGCTGGGGTCAAATTGCTTGTTTGTGCTGTTCTCCAAATAGCATTTGAACGTTTTCTAACTGTATAGAAATGCAGTTAATGAAATTGGGAACGGCCCCGCTCCTACCACAGACACATGGAGAGATCCAGAGAGAACCAGCAGACCCATCCTCCTACCACAGACACATGGAGAGATCCAGAGAGAACCAGCAGACCCACCCCTCCTACCACAGACACATGGAGAGATCCAGAGAGAACCAGCAGACCCACCCTCCTACCACAGACACATGGAGAGATCCAGAGAGAACCAGCAGGCCCACCCCTCCTACCACAGACACATGGAGAGATCCAGAGAGAACCAGCAGGCCCACCCCTCCGACCACAGACACATGGAGAGATCCAGAGAGAACCAGCAGGCCCACCCCTCCTACCACAGACACATGGAGAGATCCAGAGAGAACCAGCAGGCCCACCCCTCCTACCACAGACACATGGAGAGATCCAGAGAGAACCAGCAGACCCACCCCTCCTACCACAGACACATGGAGAGATCCAGAGAGAACCAGCAGACCCACCCCTCCGACCACAGACACATGGAGAGATCCATAGAGAACCAGCAGACCCACCCTCCTACCACAGACACATGGAGAGATCCAGAGAGAACCAGCAGACCCACCCCTCCTACCACAGACACATGGAGAGATCCAGAGAGAACCAGCAGACCCACCCCTCCTACCACAGACACATGGAGAGATCCAGAGAGAACCAGCAGACCCACCCCTCCTACCACAGACACATGGAGAGATCCAGAGAGATCTGTCAGGACCAGCTGTCCCAGTCCAGTAAGAGAAGCAGGGAGGGTGGGGAGGAACCTTAGACCTCCACATACTCCAAGAGAAGCAGGGATGAACGCTCTTACACAATCCACAGGATGTCCCCAGGCACTGAAATTACTTTGAAGTTGATATGCAATTTGTCATGCTTGATACCTTACTAATGAGTTTCCTGATAATTTGGTAAGAATTGAAATAAATATGTTTCTTGTTCTTTAACACTTGAGTTTTGTAATACAGTCACATACAGTCGGCTAGTTAAGAAGAGGTCAATAATATCTGGATATAGAAAGAGGTAAGGGGCAGCCCATTACTGCACTGGGATACATCAGGGTCAAGACTGTTTCTTGGTAGTCTTAAACAAATCTACTTTGAAACAAAAGTATACACCTAACACACATGGTTATAGGCTTGTGTCAATATATTCCATTTTGAGTTTGCATCCCAATATTACACGTTTTATACATCATAGACGACTGAAATATAACAAGACCATTTGACATAGAAACACCAGACTTTGTGTTTTAATTTGTATTTATTTATGATCAAATATGAAATGATGAAAAATATGAATAACATTACACCCATGAGACCACTAGAGGGCGCTTTGAATCATTTGACTGTCGGAAAGGCTACTTATACTACTCTATGTAACACAAGACCCAGAAGAGGGAGAGTCTCATGACTATCAGTGACTGGCTGTAATGTTATATATTATTTGTTTATTGAACCTTTATTTAACTAGGCAAGTCAGTTAAGATCAAATGATTATTTACCATGATGGTCTACTAAATGACCGGCAGCAACAGAACATCAGCTCTGAATATCCATCACGTGTGTCAGAAGAACACATGCTTTGCCTATTACTTACCTCCAGGTTTCTTCTTCTGGTCAGGAGGACTACTGTGATGTATTAAACTGATGGTGCCAAACATGACCAATATACAGCCAACTCCTGATAAGTGTACATAGTGCATTACAGTTTACCAATCAACATTTTGGAGACGGAAGAATCTTTTGGCGATTGTGTTGCTTTTTATCGTTATATCTGTTTGTGCCAGTTAAATGCAAGCCTTCATGACCGTCTCAAAGCCAATGCTATGCCAACATTAGGAGTTGCGTCCGGAGTGGCTGATGTGACTTTTCCTGTTTTTCTGCATGTTTCAGCCTGCATGAGAGTCATGCTAAAGGAATGCAGAGCAAGGACCACCACAAGATACAGCAAGCACAGACTAACAAAACCCATATGAATGCACTCTGTTACCTTGACAACAGGGACACACCCTATCTAACCCTCCCCACACACACACACACGCCCGTGCACACACACACACACAAAACACACATACACACTGTCACTGATCTCCTGGTGATTTGAACACACCCAATATCATCATCGATCATTTCGTCAATGCTCATTCGAATATAATACACAGCCAGGTGGTTAGTGATGGTTGTCATGGTTAATGGTTATTGTCATGCCAGCCTCTTCCACAGTAGCTCATATACTGTTCTCTGTATGGTGTTGCCAAGCCAAATGTGTCATAGAATAGATATTGATCTGCTTGACTCAAATCACACAGGGAGTGGTAGACTACTGTGGGCTGAGGTAGAGGCTAAGACCATATTGTAACAATGAGATAGAGGTGGTGGACAGTGACTAAGACCATACTGTAACAATGAGATAGAGGTGGTGGACAGTGACTAAGACCATACTGTAACAATGAGATAGAGGTGGTGGACAGTGACTAAGACCATACTGTAACAATGAGATAGAGGTGGTGGACAGTGACTAAGACCATACTGTAACAATGAGATAGAGGTGGTGGACAGTGACTAAGACCATACTGTAACAATGAGATAGAGGTGGTGGACAGAGTATAAGAACATACTGTACCAATGAGATAGAGGTGGTGGACAGAGGATAAGACCATACTGTAACAATGAGATAGAGGTGGTGGACAGTGACTAAGACCATACTGTAACAATGAGATAGAGGTGGTGGACAGTGACTAAGACCATACTGTAACAATGAGATAGAGGTGGTGGACAGAGGATAAGACCATACAGTACCAATGAGATAGAGGTGGTGGACAGTGACTAAGACCATACAGTACCAATGAGATAGAGGTGGTGGACAGTAACTAAGACCATACTGTAACAATGAGATAGAGGTGGTGGACAGTGACTAAGACCATACTGTACCAATGAGATAGAGGTGGTGGACAGTGACTAAGACCATACTGTAACAATGAGATAGAGGTGGTGGACAGTGACTAAGACCATACTGTACCAATGAGATAGAGATGGTGGACAGTGACTAAGACCATACTGTAACAATGAGATAGAGGTGGTGGACAGAGGATAAGACCATACTGTAACAATGAGATAGAGGTGGTGGACAGAGGATAAGACCATACTGTAACAATGAGATAGAGGTGGTGGACAGTGACTAAGACCATACTGTACCAATGAGATAGAGATGGTGGACAGTGACTAAGACCATACTGTAACAATGAGATAGAGGTGGTGGACAGAGGATAAGACCATACTGTAACAATGAGATAGAGGTGGTGGACAGTGACTAAGACCATACTCTAACAATGAGATAGAGGTGGTGGACAGAGTGATGAGCCATGAAGGAAACAACAGTAGTGAATCTCTAACTGATCTACATTTACATTACATTTAAGTCATTTAGCAGACGCTCTTATCCAGAGCGACTTACAAATCTAAATGTGTTATCTCTCTGGGGAGTATTAAGATGTAACTGAATGAAATGGTATTTCATTCAAGAAACTTCATCCCATCTTTTTCATCCATAGATCTACTCTTCCAAACATTGTAGTGTGTAGTCTTGTCACCCCTCTCTACATCTGTTCAGCATCTTTGGTATAGATTTCTGTGAATGAGATGCGTGTGTTAATTAGATCAGTGAGTTCTCAGTGTGTTAATTAGATCAGTGAGTTCTCAGTGTGTTAATTAGATCAGTGAGTTCTCAGTGTGTTAATTAGATCAGTGAGTTCTCAGTGTGTTAATTAGATCAGTGAGTTCTCAGTGTGTTAATTAGATCAGTGAGTTCTCAGTGTGTTAATTAGATCAGTGAGTTCTCAGTGTGTTAATTAGATCAGTGAGTTCTCAGTGTGTTAATTAGATCAGTGAGTTCTCGGTGTGTTAATTAGATCAGTGAGTTCTCAGTGTGTTAATTAGATCAGTGAGTTCTCAGTGTGTTAATGCGATATGAAAACATTATATGTGATCCATGTCTATTTTATCATGTTGAATTCAAAGATGAGGACTCAAAGACATCAAGTCTTAACTCTAACCCCCTCCCTCCCTCCCTATTGGCTACACACACTCATAATCAGAAGGGCGTTGCCTGTTCTCCATAAAGTCCTGAACAATCTTTCCCACAGTTCGTGCGCAGTAGATTCAGCATCATTGGTATATATTCAGCAGTACGCTACTTCCCCACCCTGTTCTGTTAGCGTCTCTCCTCTGTTCGGTAAGTAACCGTTCTTCACCTATTCTACTATTACTATTGGTGTCTTTGGTTTAACATAGGAGGTTATCTAGTGTAATAAACAGGTCTCACACAACTGTAACAACTGTTTCCAAGTGTGACTAGCTACTGATCTGTCTCGTCCGGCAAACTTGTAGGCTATAATGTTCATTAGTCTTCGCTTGCTTTGATTAAAAAATCAGTTCTTCTATGGTTTGTTATGCAGGATGACGGGACATTCTATTACTGATGAAAACATAATGTAGTCTATCTATACCTAAACCTTTTCATGTTTCATTTGTAGGCTATAATGTTTTTGTTTTAGAACTCTGTTCGACCTACAAACCTTTTTCTCAGCCAGTTCATGTCATTTTATAGTCATTACTCACCAATTATCATCAGCCTGATTTCTTTACACTGAACTGTTGCAAAACCCTTTCCTCTCCTGTCACACCCCTTTCCATCCCCAACTCCCCAAACTTTCACACTTATGATGATGGGTCACATGGTCAAGCTATGACAGAGGTTAAAGGAAAGTCTACACAGCAAGAGAGGTTGGATGTTACCAAAGAATGTGGGAGGCACCAAAAGAAAGAGGAGGGGTCTGAGGTAGAAGGAATGTGTAAAGGAGTGGAAGATCACAGTTTAAATGCCAGGAAGTAACACCAGCCAAAGACTGCTTACAGAGACAAAGAAAGCCAACTCCCATCCTCCCTAAATGTGCATTGTTCATTTGTTTTCTGCAAAGAGATAGTTCACCATTAGTCAACATATTAGTGATATCAAGACACTCACGGTACTGAGTATGTATCTGCTACCCCTCCCTTTATCTCCCCTCCCCTCTCATCTCCCTCTATCTCCCCTCCCCTCTCATCTCCCTCTATCACCCCCCCCATCTCCCCCTCCCTCTCATCTCCCTCGTCCCTCTCATCTCCCTCCTCCCTCTATCTCCCCACCCCTCCCATCTCCCTCCTCCCTCTATCACCCCACCCCTCCCATCTCCCCCTCCCTCTATCTCCCATCCCATCTCCCTCCTCGCTCTCTCCCCTCCCATCTCCCCGCTCCCTCTATCTCCCCTCCCATCTCCACCTCCCTCTCTCTCCTCCATCACCCCTCCCCTCTCATCTCCCTCTATCACCCCCATCTCCTCTTCCCTCTCATCTCCCTCCTCCGTCTATCTCCCCACCCCTCCCATCTCCCTCCTCTCTCTATCACCCCACCCCTCCCATCTCCCCCTCCCTCTATCTCCCCTCCCCTCCCTCTATCTCCCCTCCCATCTCCCTCCTCCCTCTCTCCCCTCCCATCTCCACCTTCCTCTCTCCCCTCCCATCTCCCCGCTCCCTCTCTCCCCTCCCATCTCCCCCTCCCTCTCTCCCCTGCCATCTCCTCTTCCTCTCTCCCCTCCTCAGTGTATCCTTCTCTGCAGCCATGCCGTCTCAGTTGGAGAGTTCCATGGAGTCCCTGATCACGGTGTTCCATCGCTATGCCGACAAGGACGGTGACTGTAACACACTGAGCAAGAAGGAGCTGAAAGAGCTGATGCAGACAGAACTGGCCAGCTTCCTGAAGGTAACCCTGACATCCCTCTCTCTCTCTCTCTCTGTTTTTATCTCACTGTCCCTCTATACTTTCCCTGTATTTCTTGTCCACCTTTCACTTTCTTTCAAATTCTTACTTGCAATGATAGCCTACACTGGCCAAACCTGGACAACGCTGGGCCAATTGTGTGCCGCCCTCGGGGGGTGTCTGTAGTGACGCATCTAGCACTGAGATGCAGTGCCTTAGCCAGCTACGCCACTCGGGATTTCTCTCACTCACACTCACTCTCTTCATCTCCTTCATCTCCTTCATCTCTCCTTCCCTCTCAGTCCCAGAAGGACCCAGCCGCTATAGACAAGATCATGAAGGATCTGGACCAGAATGGTGATGGGAAGGTAAACTTTGAGGAGTTTGTCTCCCTGGTGGTGGGCCTCTCCATCGCCTGTGAACAGATCTACCAGCTCCACACCCAGAAGGTTGCTGCCAAGAAGTGAAGGAGGACAGGACAAGGAGAAGCAGAAATGGATGCTTTTCTATATGTCATTTTGCTTTTCTATGTCAAATAAGTAATTTTATAACTAAGTCTTACTGTTGTGAATAAACACTGGCTTTCCCACTCTGTATCTCTGTTTGTCACATGTGTTGTATTTGGCCTGTAATTTGTCCCGTACGTGTAAGACAGAATATTCAGTGTCAGTCACGATCCATCCATCCTCAGTTTTCTCCTATCACAGACATTAAACTCTGTAACTGTTTTAAAGTCACCATTGGCCTCATGGTGAAATCACTGAGCAGTTTCTTCCTCTCCGGCAACTGAGTTAGGAAGGACGCCTGTATCTTTGTAGTGACTGGGTGTATTGATACACCATTCAAAGTGTAATTAATAACTTCTTGCTCACAGAGATATTCAATGTCTGCTTTTTTATTTTTACCCATCTACCACTCGGTGACATTCTTTGCAAGGCATTAGAAAACCTCTTTGTAGTTGAATGTGTGTTTGAAATTCATTGCTCGACTGAGGGACCTTTTTTTTTTTTACAATATAATTATTGTCATTTTTTTTTTTACAATTTAACAATCATCAGCAAAATATGACAATCAGACAATGTCCCATTATTCCCCCGTCCTTACAGATCATTGTATGTGTGGAGTCCAGAGATGAGGTAGTCATTCAAAAATCATGTCAAGCACTATTATTGCACACAGATTCCATGCAACTTAATATGACCTGTTAAGCACATTTTTACTCCTGAACGTATTTAGGCTTGCCTTAACAAAGGAGTTAAATACTTACCGACTCAAGACATTTCAGCTTTTCATTTTTAATTCATTTGTCAACATTTCTATAAATAATCATTCCACTTTATCATTATGGAGTATTGTGTGTAGGCCAGTGACACAATATCTAAATGTAATCCATTTTAACGCTGTAACACAATAACATTCGGAAAGGAGGCACTTAAACACCCAAACTAAAAGAGAATGGGTTTCAAACGGTACTGAAAGACACCCATGAAAGACACTGAAAGTTGGCAAAGCAACTAAAACAGGGTCCTAAAATGACAAACTTAAGGAAAAACCCACACTGTCACACCCTGATCTGTTTCACCTGTCTTTGTGCTTGTCTCCACCCCCCTCCAGGTGTCGCCCATCTTCCACCTTTATCCCCTGTGTATTTATACCTGTGTTTTCTGCTTGTCTGTTGCCAGTTCGTCTTATTTAGTCAAGCCTACCAGTGTTTTCCTGTACTCCTGTTTTCACTCTAGTCCCTGTTTTCTAGTTTTCCCAGTTTTGAACATTCTGAACCTGTCTGCCGTTCTAATATAATAATAATAATAATATATGCCATTTAGCAGACGCTTTTATCCAAAGCGACTTACAGTCATGTGTGCATACATTCTACGTTCTGTTCCTCTCTGACTCTGCTCTGGATTACTGACCTCTGCCTGCCCTGAGCCTGACCCTGAGCCTGAGCCTGACCCTGAGCCTGGACCCTGACCCTGAGCCTGACAATGACCCTGACCCTGAGCCTGACCCTGACCCTGTGCCTGTCTGCCGTTCTGTACCTCTCTGACTCTGCTCTGGATTACTGACCTCTGCTTGCCCTGACCCTGAGCCGGACACTGACCCTGAGCCTGTCTGCCGTTCTGTACCTCTCTGACTCTGCTCTGGATTACTGACCTCTGCTTGCCCTGACCCTGAGCCTGACACTGACCCTGAGCCTGTCTGCCGTTCTGTACCTCTCTGACTCTGCTCTGGATTACTGACCTCTGCTTGCCCTGACCCTGACCCTGACCCTGAGCCTGTCTGCTGTTCTGTACCTCTCTGACTCTGCTCTGGATTACTGACCTCTGCTTGCCCTGACCCTGAGCCTGACACTGACCCTGAGCCTGTCTGCCGTTCTGTACCTCTCTGACTCTGCTCTGGATTACTGACCTCTGCCTGCCCTGAGCCTGAGCCTGACCCTGAGCCTGACAATGACCCTGACGCTGACCCTGAGCCTGTCTGCCATGCTGTTCCTCTCGGACTCTGCTCTGGATTACTGACCTCTGCCTGCCCTGGACCTGTCGTTTGCCTGCACCCCGTGTGTAAATAAACTAGTTATTTTGAACGGTCTGCATCTGGGTCTTATCCTGAGCTGTTATACACACCATCTTAGGATAGTGACTTATAAAGAACATGGACTCTGGCTTTATTGAGTCTGTCACAATGTCTTTGAGAACTCAACTTGATCGGCTCTCTCAAGTTAACCTTGTGGGTTGTTTTGCTAGGCAGAAAATTACATTACTGGGTGGTTTTGTAGTCACCAAGATAGGGTTCTTAAGTTGTTTTTGCCGGGTGTTGTGACTAAGACCCCTCTTACTTTCTGTGTGTTCAGGATCGTAAAGTTTACCTTTGAGAAACATACTGTTCCTGACATCTAGCTGGAAAAGGAAGCAGCTGAATATAAATGACCAGTTGAGGAGGAATCAGGTGGTGTTGGCAAGTGAAGAACAGTGATGATGATGTACATCATCCTGGACTGTAGTAGTGTGAGAATGGGAACTCTTGGCAGGATGCTGACCCAGCTGGTCATTGTAATACTCCTGCTTATCCCCTCCTGTTTTCTGGAATCTTCCAACTGTGTTTTCAGGAGAACCTTGGAATTTTACAAAAGTTACTGGAATTTAGCCAACCTAACAGTATGTGACGTTCTAGTGCTTTGTTACCCAAGTCCTGAGGGGGACACTCTGGAGAAGGTGAGGCTGCAGCTTGAGGAAGCTGCCCGTTCTCTTCTTCCAGACCAGCCCAGAGGAATGTCTGCCGCTCCCCACCTAGTTCAAAATGACCCACCACGGGGGAGGTACGAGGCCTGCAGACGCTCTACATACAGGTGTTAGTCAAACTGTGAACAACCTATGCCAGTTGCTAACATCAGTAGTCTGTACATAGATGGATGAATGTTTGTTGTTTACAAAACTTATCAACATCGACTCTCTGTTTGGAGAATCCTTTCTATGTCATATATTTTTGCTAAATAAACCAAGTGTTACCTCACGTTCAACAAAATGTCAACAAGTTCCCCACCAAACTGTCATTTGATGAAGCTGCCAGGAGATTGGTCAACTATAACAAAGCAACAAAAGAAAGGGTGAGCCCTCTCTCCATGGAAGATTAGCATCTTGGAGCCTTTTGAGACTAGCTAACAAAATATGTTGCGCCTGTTGCCTTTATTCGAAATCAGATTTTCAACTAACAATTTATTTTAAACAATCCCTTCACCAAGATCTTGGTTGCATCCCTTTCATGTAGGTAACAACAACAACAACAACTACACTAAAACTATCTCCTAGTCCGGGGTCATGTTCATTAGGTACCAAACAGAAAAAAAATGACTGAAATAGGGAGGGATCATCTGAAATTGTCCAATAAGAAACGCTCGTTTTCATTTTCTGTTGCAAAGCATTTTGCTTCGGTGTGCCCTAATGAATACAAACAACCCTGTCATAAGTAGAATTCTAATGTGTTTGTGTTTGTTCCGGATGGTAATCAATGGATGGTTGTGTTGTAGGTTGATGGTGTGCCCTCCTCCTCTGGCCATGGGGGACATATCGGTGACGAACGAATAACGCTATTACTTAATTACTAATCAAGAAGAGAACGTTTGAAAAGGTGTTCCCCGGTCATCGCATACGATAGTCTCATTTCTGAGTGTGCGAATCTGATTCAACTTATTTTAGTTCTTGTCACTGACAGTCATGTAGTACCTTTTCTCTATTGTACTGTGCTGCAATGTGATCCGTTTACCAGCAAGAAAAAAACAACATGAAGTTTCCAGGATGTATATTATTACAGCTCATCACACAGCCTTTTCAAATGATTGGACAATAGTTCAATATTCCTACAATATTTCTCTCTAATATGGACCATTCCCATGTATGTCAGTAAGCTACGCTGCTTAATTTAGGACTGTCCCCATTGGGTTTGGGTTCACTTCCTTCTCTACTTAAATGTTGTTTGCTTGTCCTGATCAACGTTAGCCATAGGCTATATCTTGCTTATTGAGAACGTGCCACACACATTTGACAATTTAGCCTGTAATATCTTTTCATTTGAGGAGAATTGCGATGCATAAAGACAGGTAGGCCTACTTATTGAAGCCAATTACAAGTGTTGTTATTACTTGTACCTGTAGCCTATGATATTTAAGAAACCGTAGTATCAATTGGAATTGATGACAATGCAGCGACCTCCAATAACCTACAGAACTTGAGGAAACCGTCTGCTGCATTAAGCCATGAAAGGTGTTGATTTGCCAGTCAGTGACGAAGCCCCTGTCACACCTCCAACTTATTTATTCACCAAATAACCCAGGCCTTTCGTGCCACAGCCAGCTATTGCGCTCAGAATTCCCGCTGTGAAAATGGCAATAATATTTCTGACACCCCAGGTCTGTAGTGCTACCACCAGCGCAAAGATTTAACATTGAGTTAGGTTTGTTAACATAGAGCCCTCTGCGTCGTTACACGCAAACATATTCTTCTTTTGTAACTGTACATTAAGGACTGTACTTTATTCATCCCACAAGGGTCAATTGTGCAGCCAGCAATGCAATTAAATTAAACAACATCCTTTCTAAATTGAAGTAAAAACTTGTAGACCACAGTTTGTAGAGAGGAGACCTGAGTCCAAATACATGTATATTTGGTATTAAAAATGTTTCTGTATATTTTAGGATTTTCATGAAGCCAAAATCAATAATATAAAAGAATGATGAATGAAACTTTGGAGTACTTTAAATTAAATGATGAGCAGAAGGACAAATTCAACTCCATCTTTCATCGAATAAGATGGCTTATTCACCACAAAACCATTTGATGTTGCCAATTATTTTAATGATTATTTCATTGGCAAAGTGGGCATACTTAGGCAGGAAATGCCAGGAGGAAAGTCTTTGTCCTCAGGCCTGGAGGGAAGCCAAGTGGTAAAGCGGCCTTTACTGGTTCTAACAACAGACCTATAAGCTTGCTGCCAGCTCTTAGCAAACTGTTGTAAAAAATAGTGTTTGACCAAATACAATGTTATTTCTCTGTAAACAAATTAACAACAGACTTTCAGCATGCTTATAGAGAAGTGCAATCAACATGTACTGCACTGACACAAATGACTGATGATTGGTTGAAATAAATTGATAATAAGAAGATTGTGGGAGCTGTATTGTTAGATTTCAGTGCAGCCTTTGATATTATTGACCATAACCTGTTGTTGAAAAAACTTAAATGCTATGGCTTTTCAACCTATAATGTGGATTCTGATCTATTTATCTAATAGAACTCAAAGGCTTGTCTTTAATGGAAGCGTCTCTAATGTCAAACATGGAAAGTGTGGTGTACCGCAGGGCAGCTCTCTAGCCCCTTTACACTTTTCTATTTTTACCAATGACCTGCCACTGGCATTAAACACAGCATGTGTGTCCATTTTTCTGATGATTCAATCATATAGGCATCAGTAATCACAGCTAGTATAGTAATTGAAACCCTTAACAAAGAGTTGCAGTCTGTTTTGGAATGGGTGGCCAGTAATAAACTGGTCCTGAACATCTCTAAAACTAAGAGCATTGTATTTGGTACAAATCATTCCTTAAGTGCTAGACCTCAGCTGAATCTGATAATGAATGGTGTGGCGGCTGAACAAGTTCAGGAGACTGAATTACTTGGCGAAACCTTAGGTTGTAAACTGTCATGGTCAAAACATATAGATTCAATGGTTGTAAAGACGGGGAGAAGTCCAGCCGTAATAAAGGTCCAGCCGCTCTGCAAGGAAATACCTAGTTAAGCTGCGCTAGTAGTGTAGTAGTACTGGAGCAGTCATACTAATAGTAGTACCACTAGAGCAGGCATACTAATAGTAGTACTACTAGAGCAGGCATACTAATAGTAGTACCACTAGAGCAGGCATACTAATAGTACTACTACTAGAGC